>NC_058083.1:12617759-12760213 GCF_014858855.1 Bufo gargarizans
TTTAGGCCCAGCACCCAGGCAGAGGAGAGAGGTCCCGTAACAGACAATCTGGCTTCATGTCAGCAGAGAATCAGTCTGCATGTCCTAGCAGAGAATCAGGCTTCACGTCAACCCACCACTGCAACAGTCCATTGTCATAATTTAGGCCCAGCACTAGTGTTGAGGCGGCATGTCCCATATTCGAATTCGCAAAATTTTGTGAATATTCGAAAGAATATTCGTAAAATATTCGCGATTATTCAATTCGTTATTATTTCGCATATGCGATAATTCGAATTTTCGCATCGCATAATACATATGCTAGCCAAAATTCACATGTGCGCTAATGAAATCGCCTTACGAAGATTCGCAACTCAATTCAATCACTAATGTATGAATGCAATGCCCTTTGCCTCTGTTCTGGACAAGTGTAGAATATTCGCATGTGCGCTAATAAAATCGCCTTACGAGATTCGCACCTCAATCACTTTCTAGGGAATGTGAGACTTTTGGGAATCAATCGAGATACAGTGGGGGGTGATGACAGTAGTTGACAGAGTACAGATCAATGTAATCTGTAAGGTGGAAAGTAAAATAAAAAATACGAATTTTTCGTTAATCGAATTTTACGAAGTTCTACGTATTCGCGAATATGGTGCTATACTATATGAATGCACAGGCCTTTGCCTCTCTGTTCTGGGGACAAGTGTAGATATTTGCATTTGCGTTAATAAAATCGCCTACGAAGATTCGCAGCTCAATTCAATCACTAATGTATGAATGCAAAGCCCTTTGCCTCTGTTCTGGGACAAGTGTAGATATTCGCATGTGCGCTAATAAAATCGCCTTACGAAGATTCGCAACTCAATTCACTAAAGTATGAATGCAAAGGCCCTTGCCTCTGTTCTGGGACGTGCCGATATTCCGATGTGCGCTAATAAAATCGCCTACGAAGATTCGCGCCTCAATCACTTTCTAGGCAATGTGAGTAAGATCTGAGCTGTTGGACCTTTGGGAAACAATCAATTATATGTGTACTGTAATTTTGTGGGGGGGGGGGGGGGGAAACAAAAAACGAATATTCGTTTTACGAATATATAGCACTATATTCGAAATATTCGCGAATCGCGAAGTGCGATATTCGCGAAAAAAATTTGCTTTTTCGAATATTCGCGCTCAACACTACCCAGCACCCAGGCAGAGGAGAGAGGTCCCGTAACAGACAATCTGGCTTCATGTCAGCAGAGAATCAGTCTGCATGTCATAGCAGAGAATGAGGCTTCACGTCAGCCACCACTGCAACAGTCCATTGGCATATATTTAGGCCCAGCACCCAGGCAGAGGAGGGAGGTTCCCGTACAGAGAATCTGTCTTCATGTCAGCAGAGAATTAGTCTGCATGTCATAGCAGAGAATGAGGCTTCACGTCAGCCACCACTGCAACAGTCCATTGGCATATATTTAGGCCCAGCACACACACAGGCAGAGGAGAGAGGTCCCGTAACAGAGAATCTGGCTTCATGTCAGCAGAGAATTAGTCTGCATGTCATAGCAGAGAATGAGGCTTCACGTCAGCCACCACTGCAACAGTCCATTGGATATATTTAGGCCCAGCACACACACAGGCAGAGGAGAGAGGTCACGTAACAGAGAATCTGGCTTCATGTCAGCAGAGAATCAGTCTGCATGTCATAGCAGAGAATGAGGCTTCACGTCAGCCACCACTGCAACAGTCCATTGGCATATATTTAGGCCCAGCACCCAGGCAGAGGAGGGAGGTCCCGTAACAGAGAATCTGTCTTCATGTCAGCAGAGAATTAGTCTGCATGTCATAGCAGAGAATGAGGCTTCACGTCAGCCACCACTGCAACAGTCCATTGGCATATATTTAGGCCCAGCAACCCAGGCAGAGGAGGGAGGTCCCGTAACAGAGAATCTGTCTTCATGTCAGCAGAGAATTAGTCTGCATGTCATAGCAGAGAATGAGGCTTCACGTCAGCCACCACTGCAACAGTCCATTGGCATATATTTAGGCCCAGCACACACACAGGCAGAGGAGAGAGGTCCCGTAACAGAGAATCTGGCTTCATGTCAGCAGAGAATCAGTCTGCATGTCATAGCAGAGAATGAGGCTTCACGTCAGCCACCACTGCAACAGTCCATTGGCATATATTTAGGCCCAGCACACACACAGGCAGAGGAGAGAGGTCCCGTAACAGAGGATCTGGCTTCATGTCAGCAGAGAATCAGTCTGCATGTCATAGCAGAGAATCAGGCTTCACGTCAGCCACCACTGTAACAGTCCATTGTCATAAATTTAGGCCCAGCACCCAGGCAGAGGAGAGAGGTCCCGTAACAGAGAATCTGGCTTCATGTCAGCAGAGAATCAGTCTTCATATCATAGCAGAGAATCAGGCTTCACGTCACCCACCACTGTAAGAGTCAATTTTCATAATTTAGGCCCAGCACCCAGGCAGAGGAGAAAGGTCCCGTAACAGAGCAATCTGGCTTCATGTCAGCAGAGAATCAGTCTTCATATCATAGCAGAGAATCAGGCTTCACGTCACCCACCACTGTAAGAGTCAATTTTCATAAATTTAGGCCCAGAACCCAGGCAGAGGAGAAAGGTCCCGTAACAGACAATCTGGCTTCATGTCAGCAGAGAATCAGTCTTCATGTCATAGCAGAGAATCAGGCTTCACGTCAGCCCACCACTGCAACAGTCCATTTTCATATATTTAGGCCCAGCAACCCAGGCAGAGGAGAGAGGTCCCGTAACAGACAATCTGGCTTCATGTCAGCAGAGAATCAGTCTTCATATCATAGCAGAGAATCAGGCTTCACGTCAGCCACCACTGCAACAGTCCATTGGCATATATTTAGGCCCAGCACACCAGGCAGAGGAGAGAGGTCCCGTAACAGACAATCTGGCTTCATGTCAGCAGAGAATCAGTCTGCATGTCATAGCAGAGAATCAGGCTTCACGTCAGCCACCACTGCAACAGTCCATTGTCATAAATTTAGGCCCAGCACCCAGGCAGAGGAGAGAGGTCCCGTAACAGAGAATCTGGCTTCATGTCAGCAGAGAATCAGTCTTCATATCATAGCAGAGAATCAGGCTTCACGTCACCCACCACTGTAAGAGTCAATTTTCATAAATTTAGGCCCAGAACCCAGGCAGAGGAGAAAGGTCCCGTAACAGACAATCTGGCTTCATGTCAGCAGAGAATCAGTCTTCATATCATAGCAGAGAATCAGGCTTCACGTCACCCACCACTGTAAGAGTCCATTTTCATAAATTTAGGCCCAGAACCCAGGCAGAGGAGAAGGTCCCGTAACAGACAATCTGGCTTCATGTCAGCAGAGAATCAGTCTTCATATCATAGCAGAGAATCAGGCTTCACGTCACCCACCACTGCAACAGTCAATTTTCATAAATTTAGGCCCAGAACCCAGGCAGAGGAGAAAGGTCCCGTAACAGACAATCTGGCTTCATGTCAGCAGAGAATCAGTCTTCATATCATAGCAGAGAATCAGGCTTCACGTCACCCACCACTGTAAGAGTCAATTTTCATAAATTTAGGCCCAGAACCCAGGCAGAGGAGAAAGGTCCCGTAACAGACAATCTGGCTTCATGTCAGCAGAGAATCAGTCTTCATATCATAGCAGAGAATCAGGCTTCACGTCACCCACCACTGCAACAGTCCATTGTCATAATTTAGGCCCAGCACCCAGGCAGAGGAGAGAGGTCCCGTAACAGACAATCTGGCTTCATGTCAGCAGAGAATCAGTCTGCATGTCATAGCAGAGAATCAGGCTTCACGTCAGCCACCACTGCAACAGTCCATTTTCATAAATTTAGGCCCAGCACCCAGGCAGAGGAGAGAGGTCCCGTAACAGACAATCTGGCTTCATGTCAGCAGAGAATCAGTCTTCATGTCATAGCAGAGAATCAGGCTTCACGTCAGCCACCACTGCAACAGTCCATTGTCATAAATTTAGGCCCAGCACCCAGGCAGAGGAGAGAGGTCCCGTAACAGACAATCTGGCTTCATGTCAGCAGAGAATCAGTCTGCATGTCATAGCAGAGAATCAGGCTTCACGTCAGCCACCACTGCAACAGTCCATTGTCATAAATTTAGGCCAGCACCCAGGCAGAGGAGAGAGGTCCCGTAACAGACAATCTGGCTTCATGTCAGCAGAGAATCAGTCTGCATGTCATAGCAGAGAATCAGGCTTCACGTCAGCCACCACTGCAACAGTCCATTGTCATAAATTTAGGCCCAGCACCCAGGCAGAGGAGAGAGGTCCCGTAACAGACAATCTGGCTTCATGTCAGCAGAGAAATAGTCTGCATGTCATAGCAGAGAATCAGGCTTCATGTCAGCCACCACTGCAACAGTCCATTGGCATATATTTAGGCCTAGCACACAGGCAGAGGAGAGGTTCATTCAACTTTGGGTAGCATCGCAATATAATGGTAAAATGAAAATAAAAATAGGATTGAATGAGGAAGTGCCCTGGAGTCCAATAATATATGGTTATGGGGAGGTAGTTAATGTCTAATCTGGACAAGGGACGGACAGGTCCTGTGGGATCCATGCCTGGTTCATTTTTATGAACGTCAGCTTGTCCACATTGGCTGTAGACAGGCGGCTGCGTTTGTCTGTAATGACGCCCCCTGCCGTGCTGAATACACGTTCAGACAAAACGCTGGCTGCCGGGCAGGCCAGCACCTCCAAGGCATAAAAGGCTAGCTCTGGCCACGTGGACAATTTAGAGACCCAGAAGTTGAATGGGGCCGAACCATCAGTCAGTACGTGGAGGGGTGTGCACACGTACTGTTCCACCATGTTAGTGAAATGTTGCCTCCTGCTAACACGTTGCGTATCAGGTGGTGGTGCAGTTAGCTGTGGCGTGTTGACAAAAGTTTTCCACATCTCTGCCATGCTAACCCTGCCCTCAGAGGAGCTGGCCGTGACACAGCTGCCTTGGCGACCTCTTGCTCCTCCTCTGCCTTGGCCTTGGGCTTCCACTTGTTCCCCTGTGACATTTGGGAATTCTCTCAGTAGCGCGTCTACCAACGTGCGCTTGTACTCGCGCATCTTCCTATCACGCTCCAGTGCAGGAAGTAAGGTGGGCACATTGTCTTTGTAGCGTGGATCCAGCAGGGTGGCAACCCAGTAGTCCGCACACGGTTAAAATGTGGGCAACTCTGCTGTCGTTGTGCAGGCACTGCAGCATGTAGTCGCTCATGTGTGCCAGGCTGCCCAGGGGTAAGGACAAGCTGTCCTCTGTGGGAGGCGTATCGTCATCGTCCTGCCTTTCCCCCCAGCCACGCACCAGTGATGGACCCGAGCTGCGTTGGGTGCCACCCCGCTGTGACCATGCTTCATCCTCATCCTCCTCCACCTCCTCTTCATCCTCGTCCTCCTCGTCCTCCAGTAGTGGGCCCTGGCTGGCCACATTTGTACCTGGCCTCTGCTGTTGCCAAAAACCTCCTCTGAGTCACTTCGAAGAGACTGGCCTGAAAGTGCTAAAAATGACCCCTCTTGCTCCTCCTCCTCCTCCTCCTTGGGCCACCTCCTCTTCCATCATTGCCCTAAGTGTTTTCTCAGGAGACATAGAAGTGGTATTGTAACGCTGATAACGGCTGTCATCGCCACTGGCCATGTTGGTGGAGTACTCGAAACAGCGCAACAGGGCACACAGGTCTCGCATGGAGGCCCAGTCATTGGTGGTGAAGTGGTGCTGTTCCGCAGTGCGACTGACCCGTGCGTGCTGCAGCTGAAACTCCACTATGGCCTGCTGCTGCTCGCACAGTCTGTCCAGCATGTGCAAGGTGGAGTTCCACCTGGTGGGCACGTCGCATATGAGGCGGTGAGCGGGAAGGCCGAAGTTACGCTGTAGCGCAGACAGGCGAGCAGCAGCAGGATGTGAACACCGGAAGCGCGAACAGATGGCCCGCACTTTATGCAGCAGCTCTGACATGTCGGGGTAGTTGTGAATGAACTTCTGCACCACCAAATTCAGCACATGCGCCAAGCAAGGGATGTGCGTCAAACTGGCTAGTCCCAGAGCTGCAACGAGATTTCGCCCATTATCACACACCACCAGGCCGGGCTTGAGGCTCACCGGCAGCAACCACTCGTCGATCTGTTGTTCTATACCCTGCCACAACTCCTGTGCGGTGTGGGGCCTGTCCCCCAAACATATGAGTTTCAGAATGGCCTGCTGACGTTTACCCCGGGCTGTGCTGAAGTTGGTGGTGAAGGTGTGTGGCTGACTAGATAAGCAGGTGGAAGAAGAGGAGGAGGAAGTCGAGTAGGAGGAGGTGGCAACAGGAGGCAAAGAATGTTGCCCTGCGATCCTTGGCGGCGGAAGGACGTGCGCCAAACAGCTCTCCGCCTGGGGCCCAGCTGCCACTACATTTACCCAGTGTGCAGTTAGGGAGATATAGCGTCCCTGGCCGTGCTTACTGGTCCACGTATCTGTGGTTAGGTGGACCTTGCCACAGATGGCGTTGCGCAGTGCACACTTGATTTTATCGGATACTTGGTTGTGCAGGGAAGGCACGGCTCTCTTGGAGAAGTAGTGGCCGGCTGGGAACAACATACTGTGGGACAGCAAGCGACATGAGCTGTTTGAAGCTGTCTGTGTCCACCAGCCTAAATGACAGCATTTCATAGGCCAGTAGTTTAGAAATGCTGGCATTCAGGGCCAGGGATCGAGGGTGGCTAGGTGGGAATTTACGCTTTCTCTCAAATGTTTGTGAGATGGAGAGCTGAACGCTGGCGTGTGACATGGTTGAGACGCTTGGTGACGGAGGTGGTGGTGGTGTTGGTGGTACATCCCCTGTTTGCTGGGCGGCAGGTGCCAACGTTCCTCCAGAGGCGGAGGAAGAGGCCGAGGCGGCAGCAGCAGAATAGGCCGAGGCGGCAGCAGCAGAAGAGGTAGCAGGGGGAGCCTGAGTGACTTCCTTGGTTTTAAGGTGTTTACTCCACTGCAGTTCATGCTTTGCATGCAGGTGCCTGGTCATGCAGGTTGTGCTCAGGTTCAGAACGTTAATGCCTCGCTTCAGGCTCTGATGGCACAGCGTGCAAACCACTCGGGTCTTGTCGTCAGCACATTGTTTGAAGAAGTGCCATGCCAGGGAACTCCTTGAAGCTGCCTTTGGGGTGCTCGGTCCCTAGATGGCGGCGGTCAGTAGCAGGCGGAGTCTCTTGGCGGCGGGTGTTCTGCTTTTGCCCACTGCTCCCTCTTTTGCTACGCTGTTGGCTCGGTCTCACCACTGCCTCTTCCTCCGAACTGTGAAAGTCAGTGGCACGACCTTCATTCCATGTGGGGTCTAGGACCTCATCGTCCCCTGCATCGTCTTTCCACCCAGTCTTGATCCCTGACCTCCTGTTCAGTCTGCACACTGCAGAAAGACGCAGCAGTTGGCACCTGTGTTTCGTCATCATCAGAGACATGCTGAGGTGGTATTCCCATGTCCTCATCATCAGGAAACATAAGTGGTTGTGCGTCAGTGCATTCTATGTCTTTCACCGCTGGGGAAGGGCTAGGTGGATGCCCTTGGAAACCCTGCCAGCGGAGTCTTCAAACAGCATAAGAGACTGCTGCATAACTTGAGGCTCAGACAGTTTCCCTGGTATGCATGGGGGTGATGTGACAGACTGATGGGGTTGGTTTTCAGGCGTCCATCTGTGCGCTTTCTGCAGAAGACTGGGTGGGAGATAATGTGAACGTGCTGGATCCACTGTCGGCCACCCAATTGACTAATGCCTGTACCTGCTCAGGCCTTACCATCCTTAGAACGGCATTGGGCCCCACCATATATCGCTGTAAATTCTGGCGGCTACTGGGACCTGAGGTAGTTGGTACACTAGGACGTGTGGATGTGGCAGAACGGCCACGTCCTCTCCCAGCACCAGAGGGTCCACTAACACCACCACGACCATGTCCACGTCCGCGTCCCTTACTAGATGTTTTCCTCATTGTTATGGTTCACCACAACAACAAATATATTATTTGGCCCAATGTATTGTATTCAAATTCAGCTGGATATAAATTTGAGGCCTAGTATTTAGGCGCTGGGTGACCGGTATGGATTTAGTGACAGAATTAGACTTGGAAATGCACAGAAGCGTGTGTGTGAAGTTATTCTGAATGACCCAATGTGCACCTTGAATATTATATACCCTTTTTGGGATAGATTTCAAATAGCTCTGATATAGCAGGAACCACTAAATTATGAAATTGCTAAATTGGGAATTGTACTTCAACCCAGAACAAAAAATGTGCTTTGACGGACACTAAATATCTTGCCCAGCAACAACAGTACAGCGGTGGGTAACGAGAGATTTAGAGGGATTTAAATTTGAGGCCTAGTATTTAGGCGCTGGGTCACCGGTATGGATTTAGTGACAGAATTAGACTTGGAAATGCACAGAAGCGTGTGTGTGAAGTTATTCTGAATGACCCTATGTGCACCTTCAATATTATATACCCTTTTAGGGATAGATTTCAAATAGCTCTGATATAGCAGAAACCACTAAATTATGAAATTGCTAAATTGGGAATTGTACTTCAACCCAGAACAAAAAATGTGCTTTGACGGACACTAAATATCTTGCCCAGCAACAACAGTACAGCGGTGGGTAACGAGAGATTTAGAGGGATTTAAATTTGAGGCCTAGTATTTAGGCGCTGGGTCACCGGTATGGATTTAGTGACAGAATTAGACTTGGAAATGCACAGAAGCGTGTGTGTGAAGTTATTCTGAATGACCCTATGTGCACCTTCAATATTATATACCCTTTTAGGGATAGATTTCAAATAGCTCTGATATAGCAGAAACCACTAAATTATGAAATTGCTAAATTGGGAATTGTACTTCAACCCAGAACAAAAAATGTGCTTTGACGGACACTAAATATCTTGCCCAGCAACAACAGTACAGCGGTGGGTAACGAGAGATTTAGAGGGATTTAAATTTGAGGCCTAGTATTTAGGCGCTGGGTCACCGGTATGGATTTAGTGACAGAATTAGACTTGGAAATGCACAGAAGCGTGTGTGTGAAGTTATTCTGAATGACCCTATGTGCACCTTCAATATTATATACCCTTTTAGGGATAGATTTCAAATAGCTCTGATATAGCAGAAACCACTAAATTATGAAATTGCTAAATTGGGAATTGTACTTCAACCCAGAACAAAAAATGTGCTTTGACGGACACTAAATATCTTGCCCAGCAACAACAGTACAGCGGTGGGTAACGAGAGATTTAGAGGGATTTAAATTTGAGGCCTAGTATTTAGGCGCTGGGTCACCGGTATGGATTTAGTGACAGAATTAGACTTGGAAATGCACAGAAGCGTGTGTGTGAAGTTATTCTGAATGACCCTATGTGCACCTTCAATATTATATACCCTTTTAGGGATAGATTTCAAATAGCTCTGATATAGCAGAAACCACTAAATTATGAAATTGCTAAATTGGGAATTGTACTTCAACCCAGAACAAAAAATGTGCTTTGACGGACACTAAATATCTTGCCCAGCAACAACAGTACAGCGGTGGGTAACGAGAGATTTAGAGGGATTTAAATTTGAGGCCTAGTATTTAGGCGCTGGGTCACCGGTATGGATTTAGTGACAGAATTAGACTTGGAAATGCACAGAAGCGTGTGTGTGAAGTTATTCTGAATGACCCTATGTGCACCTTCAATATTATATACCCTTTTAGGGATAGATTTCAAATAGCTCTGATATAGCAGAAACCACTAAATTATGAAATTGCTAAATTGGGAATTGTACTTCAACCCAGAACAAAAAATGTGCTTTGACGGACACTAAATATCTTGCCCAGCAACAACAGTACAGCGGTGGGTAACGAGAGATTTAGAGGGATTTAAATTTGAGGCCTAGTATTTAGGCGCTGGGTCACCGGTATGGATTTAGTGACAGAATTAGACTTGGAAATGCACAGAAGCGTGTGTGTGAAGTTATTCTGAATGACCCTATGTGCACCTTCAATATTATATACCCTTTTAGGGATAGATTTCAAATAGCTCTGATATAGCAGAAACCACTAAATTATGAAATTGCTAAATTGGGAATTGTACTTCAACCCAGAACAAAAAATGTGCTTTGACGGACACTAAATATCTTGCCCAGCAACAACAGTACAGCGGTGGGTAACGAGAGATTTAGAGGGATTTAAATTGAGGCCTAGTATTTAGGCGCTGGGTCACCGGTATGGATTTAGTGACAGAATTAGACTTGGAAATGCACAGAAGCGTGTGTGTGAAGTTATTCTGAATGACCCTATGTGCACCTTCAATATTATATACCCTTTTAGGGATAGATTTCAAATAGCTCTGATATAGCAGAAACCACTAAATTATGAAATTGCTAAATTGGGAATTGTACTTCAACCCAGAACAAAAAATGTGCTTTGACGGACACTAAATATCTTGCCCAGCAACAACAGTACAGCGGTGGGTAACGAGAGATTTAGAGGGATTTAAATTTGAGGCCTAGTATTTAGGCGCTGGGTCACCGGTATGGATTTAGTGACAGAATTAGACTTGGAAATGCACAGAAGCGTGTGTGTGAAGTTATTCTGAATGACCCTATGTGCACCTTCAATATTATATACCCTTTTAGGGATAGATTTCAAATAGCTCTGATATAGCAGAAACCACTAAATTATGAAATTGCTAAATTGGGAATTGTACTTCAACCCAGAACAAAAAATGTGCTTTGACGGACACTAAATATCTTGCCCAGCAACAACAGTACAGCGGTGGGTAACGAGAGATTTAGAGGGATTTAAATTTGAGGCCTAGTATTTAGGCGCTGGGTCACCGGTATGGATTTAGTGACAGAATTAGACTTGGAAATGCACAGAAGCGTGTGTGTGAAGTTATTCTGAATGACCCTATGTGCACCTTCAATATTATATACCCTTTTAGGGATAGATTTCAAATAGCTCTGATATAGCAGAAACCACTAAATTATGAAATTGCTAAATTGGGAATTGTACTTCAACCCAGAACAAAAAATGTGCTTTGACGGACACTAAATATCTTGCCCAGCAACAACAGTACAGCGGTGGGTAACGAGAGATTTAGAGGGATTTAAATTTGAGGCCTAGTATTTAGGCGCTGGGTCACCGGTATGGATTTAGTGACAGAATTAGACTTGGAAATGCACAGAAGCGTGTGTGTGAAGTTATTCTGAATGACCCTATGTGCACCTTCAATATTATATACCCTTTTAGGGATAGATTTCAAATAGCTCTGATATAGCAGAAACCACTAAATTATGAAATTGCTAAATTGGGAATTGTACTTCAACCCAGAACAAAAAATGTGCTTTGACGGACACTAAATATCTTGCCCAGCAACAACAGTACAGCGGTGGGTAACGAGAGATTTAGAGGGATTTAAATTTGAGGCCTAGTATTTAGGCGCTGGGTCACCGGTATGGATTTAGTGACAGAATTAGACTTGGAAATGCACAGAAGCGTGTGTGTGAAGTTATTCTGAATGACCCTATGTGCACCTTCAATATTATATACCCTTTTAGGGATAGATTTCAAATAGCTCTGATATAGCAGAAACCACTAAATTATGAAATTGCTAAATTGGGAATTGTACTTCAACCCAGAACAAAAAATGTGCTTTGACGGACACTAAATATCTTGCCCAGCAACAACAGTACAGCGGTGGGTAACGAGAGATTTAGAGGGATTTAAATTTGAGGCCTAGTATTTAGGCGCTGGGTCACCGGTATGGATTTAGTGACAGAATTAGACTTGGAAATGCACAGAAGCGTGTGTGTGAAGTTATTCTGAATGACCCTATGTGCACCTTCAATATTATATACCCTTTTAGGGATAGATTTCAAATAGCTCTGATATAGCAGAAACCACTAAATTATGAAATTGCTAAATTGGGAATTGTACTTCAACCCAGAACAAAAAATGTGCTTTGACGGACACTAAATATCTTGCCCAGCAACAACAGTACAGCGGTGGGTAACGAGAGATTTAGAGGGATTTAAATTTGAGGCCTAGTATTTAGGCGCTGGGTCACCGGTATGGATTTAGTGACAGAATTAGACTTGGAAATGCACAGAAGCGTGTGTGTGAAGTTATTCTGAATGACCCTATGTGCACCTTCAATATTATATACCCTTTTAGGGATAGATTTCAAATAGCTCTGATATAGCAGAAACCACTAAATTATGAAATTGCTAAATTGGGAATTGTACTTCAACCCAGAACAAAAAATGTGCTTTGACGGACACTAAATATCTTGCCCAGCAACAACAGTACAGCGGTGGGTAACGAGAGATTTAGAGGGATTTAAATTTGAGGCCTAGTATTTAGGCGCTGGGTCACCGGTATGGATTTAGTGACAGAATTAGACTTGGAAATGCACAGAAGCGTGTGTGTGAAGTTATTCTGAATGACCCTATGTGCACCTTCAATATTATATACCCTTTTAGGGATAGATTTCAAATAGCTCTGATATAGCAGAAACCACTAAATTATGAAATTGCTAAATTGGGAATTGTACTTCAACCCAGAACAAAAAATGTGCTTTGACGGACACTAAATATCTTGCCCAGCAACAACAGTACAGCGGTGGGTAACGAGAGATTTAGAGGGATTTAAATTTGAGGCCTAGTATTTAGGCGCTGGGTCACCGGTATGGATTTAGTGACAGAATTAGACTTGGAAATGCACAGAAGCGTGTGTGTGAAGTTATTCTGAATGACCCTATGTGCACCTTCAATATTATATACCCTTTTAGGGATAGATTTCAAATAGCTCTGATATAGCAGAAACCACTAAATTATGAAATTGCTAAATTGGGAATTGTACTTCAACCCAGAACAAAAAATGTGCTTTGACGGACACTAAATATCTTGCCCAGCAACAACAGTACAGCGGTGGGTAACGAGAGATTTAGAGGGATTTAAATTTGAGGCCTAGTATTTAGGCGCTGGGTCACCGGTATGGATTTAGTGACAGAATTAGACTTGGAAATGCACAGAAGCGTGTGTGTGAAGTTATTCTGAATGACCCAATGTGCACCTTCAATATTATATACCCTTTTAGGGATAGATTTCAAATAGCTCTGATATAGCAGAAACCACTAAATTATGAAATTGCTAAATTGGGAATTGTACTTCAACCCAGAACAAAAAATGTGCTTTGACGGACACTAAATATCTTGCCCAGCAACAACAGTACAGCGGGTAACGAGAGATTTAGAGGGATTTAAATTTGAGGCCTAGTATTTAGGCGCTGGGTGACAGGTATGGGTTTAGTGACAGAATTAGACTTGGAAATACACAGTAGCGGGTGTGTGTGAAGTTATTCTGAATGACCCAATGTGCACCTTCAATATTATATACCCTTTTTGGGATAGATTTCAAATAGCTCTGATATAGCAGGAACCACTAAATTATGAAATTGCTAAATTGGGAATTGTATTTCAACCCAGAACAAGAAATGTGCTTGAACGGACACTAAATAACTCGCCCAGCTACAGCACTAGGGACAGATTTAGCTGGATATAAATTTGAGGCCTAGTATTTAGGCGCTGGGTGACCGGTATGGATTTAGTGACAGAATTAGACTGGGATATGGCCAAAAAATAAACAGACTATTGCTGGTTAAATGCACTTGGTGTGACAGCTTCACCCTGATGTAGGCTTTAGCCAAAAAACAACCACACCATTGAGGGTTAAATGCACTTGGTGACAGGCGCAGCTTGCCCCTGATTTTGTATATGGCCAAAAAATGAACAGACTATTGCTGGTTAAATGCACTTGGTGTGACAGCTTCACCCTGATGTAGGCTTTAGCCAAAAAACAACCACACCATTGAGGGTTAAATGCACTTGGTGACAGGCGCAGCTTGCCCCTGATTTTGTATATGGCCAAAAAATGAACAGACTATTGCTGGTTAAATGCACTTGGTGTCACAGCTTCACCCTGATGTAGGCTTTAGCCAAAAAACAACCACACCATTGAGGGTTAAATGCACTTGGTGACAGGCGCAGCTTGCCCCTGATTTTGTATATGGCCAAAAAATGAACAGACTATTGCTGGTTAAATGCACTTGGTGTGACAGCTTCACCCTGATGTAGGCTTTAGCCAAAAAACAACCACACCATTGAGGGTTAAATGCACTTGGTCGCAGCTTGTGCTGGCGCACCACAAGACACAAAATGGCCGCCGATCACCCCAGAAAAATGAGACTGACAAACGGTCTGTGCAGCCTAAAAACAGTGAGCAATTGAGGATCAGCAGCTCAATGATCCACAGCTGCAGATCGATCAGTTAATCAAGTCCTTTGGAGGAGTTAATCTGCCTAATCTCGCCCTACTGTCGCAGCCACAACCTCTCCCTACGCTAATCAGAGCAGAGTGACGGGCGGCGCTATGTGACTCCAGCTTAAATAGAGGCTGGGTCACATGGTGCTCTGGCCAATCACAGCCATGCCAATAGTAGGCATGGCTGTGATGGCCTCTTGGGGCAAGTAGTATGACGCTTGTTGATTGGCTGCTTTGCAGCCTTTCAAAAAGCGCCAAGAAAGCGTCACAAAAGCGCCAAGAAAGCGACGAACACCGAACCCGAACCCGGACTTTTACGAAAATGTCCGGGTTCGGGTCCGTGTCACGGACACCCCAAAATTCGGTACGAACCCGAACTATACAGTTCGAGTTCGCTCATCCCTACTTGCGATTTATTATTACCTTTTACTCATGGGTGAGAGGTATAACCTAAACTTTCCTGAGGAGGCTGAGAACATCACTGCAGGTAGGAACCAGTCTTGGTGTACAATGAATAGGCAAATGGAAACCTAAGGACAAGAGGACAGTATAAAATGTTGTTATATGTCCAACTTTTTAGCCAATCCAAGAGGAAAGAAGAGGCCATTAGAGGCCATAGAGGAGGATGTCCGCGATTGGACTATAACACGGGACCCAAGTGGAAAGCTTGTCCTCGGACAAGCACAGCACATAGTAGTCAAGTAAGCTTACAGTACCTATCTAGAACGTTCACTTCATGATAGCACTGGAACACTGCTTAGATAGATGAGGTCTTGGCCGGTTAATTTTGTTCTATAATCCTTAGGAAAGTTGCCTGTGTAGGAAATGTAAGTGTATGAAACCTTGTCTCTAGATAAAGCCAAATCCTTAATATTAATTCTCTGCTTTTCGGACTTCAGACCACCTGAGAAAAAGAAGAGGATGTGGACTGTACGTCAAGAGAGAGGAAAGAAACCAGTGTGGGCCTTAATGAGAAACCAGTACCCAGGGAGGTTAATGCTCAGACAGATGGATCCAGAACACCGGATCATCCTCAAGTAAGTGTTCGCCTTAAATGTCCATTCTTCCTACTCTTCATTATTCTGTATTTCATGAATCTGGTGAATATTTGTTAAATTTAGCTAAATCATTTCATGTCTTTTGGTTTTTACCCTAGGATGAGAATGGTTGAACCCTGAGGAAGATACTAAATGAGCAGAAGAATGCCTGAACATCTACCTTGACATTGACCATGCTCTCTCATAAAATATGTCTCATTATAGACACCAGTCTTCACTACTGGATGGTGGTTCTAGCGGATCACAGAAGCCCTTGAAGTCTTTCCACCTATACATCAAAAACAAGGATCATCCATCCAGCAAGAAGACCTACCCAAATGGATGCAAGGGACACTTTGGATGAGGACAAGGCCTACCTGACCACTTACCTTGGCACTGCACTGCCTTATGTTTCTCCCAGTCGATACCAGTCTAAATGACTGGGTGGTAGCTCTAATGGATTACAGATGACCTTGAAGGTCTACCCTCTAGATCAAGAAGTCTTTGGACAAATGTTGACACCAGATGGAACAAAATAAAGACAGGGCCGTCTACCTTGACACCCACCTAAATACCTGAGCTGACATCACATCAATCCTGTACCAACTCCAGGGAAACCTTTTGTCCATGCTCAACCTAAACATAAATCTAAAACATCCCAGGACATTACAACATATAGACACTGAAGACATTTATTTGTGTTAGGTCAGGTTGGGGGTGGCCAAAATTTTTAATAAAGATTGATGTTTTATGATCTTTATTCTTTCTTTTTATCCTATTAGAGAGGGGGCACAGAGGGCATTACTACTATACAGGAGGCACAGATGGCATTATTACTATAAAGGGGGCACAGAGGACATTTCTACTAAGAAGGGTGCGCAATGGGCATTACTACTATGAGGGGGGCACATTGGGCATTACTACTACAAAGGAGAACAGAGGAGTTTACTACTATAAAGGGGGCACAAAGTGCATTACTACTATAAAGTGGAACACAGGGCATTACTACTATAAAGGGGGCACCGAGGTCATTACTACTATAAAGGGGAACAGAAGGCTTTACTAATATAATGGTGGCACAGAAGACAATATTACTATTGAGAAGGGGGCACAGAGGGCTTGACTACTGTGAAGGAGCACAATGCACATTACTACTGTGAAGGCTGCACAGAGAGGGCTTTACTGCTGTAAAGGGGGCACAGAGGGCTTTAGTACTATAAAGGGGACACAGAAGGCTTTATTACTATAAAGGGGAGACAGAGGGCATTATTACTACTGTAAAGGGGACACAGACAGGGCATAACTACTGTGAGGGGGAATAACTGTTATGGGGGCATAGAGTGGGCATTACTAATATGAAGGGGGCACAGTGGGCATTACTACTATGAAGGGGGCACAATGAAGGGATAGGTAATTTAAGTGGGCACAATGTGGGCATAGCTACTGTGAAGGTTTTACAGTGAGGGTATAAATACTGTGGGGGGGCACAGCGTGGGAATAACTCCAGTGATATGGGCATAACTATGGTGAGGGGACACAATGTGGATATTATTAGGGAGCACATATCTGGATATAACTACAGTGATAGTTGTATAATGAGGCCAATGCTCCTGTGAGGTGACACCATTCTTGAAAGTATTGGGAGAGGGGAGGCAGAGAAATGACCTGCCCTGGGTGCCAAACACCTTAGACATTCCACTGACCGCTGGACCCCAGGCTTTTGGCTCTGAAGCAATAAAAAGGGGGAATAATTAAAGGGGTTCTCTAGGCTTTTAATATTGAAGACCTTTCTTCAGGATAGGTCATCAATATCAGATCGGCTGGGGTCCGACATCCCGCACCCCGCCGATCAGCTGTTTGAAGAGGAGGCGCGCGCCGTGCCAGCGCTGCCTCCTCTTCACTGTTTACCTTCTTGCCGCCGCCTCTGCAGCGGTGAGCAGGTGTAAATACACCTAACTGTCCCATTTATTTCAATGGGACGGATCATTCCCATACACTTGTATAGGAGCGTCCGTCCCATTGAAATGAATAGGACGGCTTGGGTGTAATTACACCTGCTCACTGCTGCAGAAGCAACGGCGAGAAGGAAAACAGTGAAGAGGAGGCAGCACGCCTCTTCTTCAAACAGCTGATTGGCGGGTGTCGTCACCGATCTGATATTGATGACTTTTCCTAAGGAAAGGTCATCAATATTAAAAGCCCGGAGAACCCCTTTAAGGCATTTGAAAGAATAACTTGAGTCCAGACCTTGAGATGAAGTTCCATGGCAGCTTTACTTGAATAAATGTTTCTTCAAACAGTTTTCAGGCTTTGTCTTTGCTCCATCATTAACCAAACCCCCTCAGGGAAAGGACAGATGATGAATAACATGAAATATATGAGGTTCCTTTTTTGGCACCCACCCCATAAACAACACCCTGGCATCGTCCCACAAAGGGGCCTGACATTTGCCACAATTCCACCTCCTTATGCAATTTTTCCAACATCTCAAGAAATTCCATCGCTCACGTCATGTTCCACCCCACCACGATACCTCCCCCGATGAGCGGATTATGAAACCCCTCGCTAAAACACATTTCAAGAACTCCGCCGCAACCCTATTCGGGTACCTACTTAGAAAGGGTGCCATCTCGGTTAGCCAAATTGGTGTCTAACACTTTTCCGGCTGTATCCCCTCGCCTTTTCCCTTGCTTCCCCTAAAGCACCTCATGAGGAAGATTTGTGCTTACATTTTCACTTGTCCCCATATTTGCAGCTGCCCTCATTAAACATGAAGCACAATCCCTTTTGTGCAGCCGCCAAGCGCTCTGACTGCCTGGAAAAAACGGTGCCCCCAGGTAAGGACTGTCATGACCGAATGATAGTCATCACCCTCAACTATAGAGTAACATCTTTAGTATCCCTGATGAGATCAACTGATGGGACGTACAGATAGTAAAAAAGCGCTGAACAAGATTCCGGCGCTTTTCCCCCAATGACACTGGCCAAAATCACAAACGCCTGCAACCAAATGGAAAATGCACACGGTATCAAACGATACCGCCACTTATCCTCATCTTCCTGTTTCTTATGCTACTTCTGATCCCTATGCAAATTAAAGCGTTCTAAGGGAACTAATGAGAAAATATCTATGTACTCCCCTTTCCAAAACTTATCCTTCATCTCCTACTTCAAATAGACCCCAATGGCCCTTCAAAGCAGACGTAAACCTCCCCATTAGCCGCATCATCCAAATGTGGTGCTTCTACCTCATTTTCTTTTTCTATCCCCCATCCTTATCACCGCTTGGCCCTTGTGGGGCTGCCTACTTGCCCCCCTAAAACCCAAGTGTCACGAAGCAGCGGGTTTGAACCCCCTGTGCCACGTGTCCTACCCCCTCCTGGGGGCGTTGTCTAAGTGAACCACTAGATCTTCACAGTAGCCATGATGGTAGGGATAGCTTTGCTCAATGGAAGCAACAGGCCGCAACTTCTTGAGGAGGATAGAAACACGAGGCATCTTTTCCAGGCGGACCAGGAGGTACCTGTGAAAGGTACCAGAGGTACAGCGTTGTCAGCAGGCTGAGTCAAACAGGCAATAGGTAAGGGCAGGTGGCACAGGTACAGATCAGGCAATCCGGATCGGCAACAGGTGAGTTAAGGCAAGCAGGCAGGGATCAAACAGGTAGCAGAATCCAGGAATACAAGTACGAAGTGATGGGCACCGGCCCTTAAGGAAGTGCTGCAGGAAACAAGGAGCAAGCATGCTGTGGCCAGGGCTGAGAGTAAACTGTGGAGCAGATACCCAGAATAACAGTACCTACACAGACAGAGCCCGATGAATGGGAAGCATTAGCCGCAGATCACCACTGAACACGGCACTCGGGACTGCTGCGACATGCAGGGGAACAGCGGCGCATAGCAGCCGCTGTTACACCCTGGGACCACCAAACTAGCTAACTCCCTCAAACTAGCCCACAACTCCCCAAACCCGCCGATGACGGATCACCAGGGGTCTCCTCTATTCCAGAAGCCCTCATGACAAGCAACTATTAAGGGGAACCCCCTTGTATCTCACCTAGCTGTGCAGGTGCTGTGACTCCACCAACTGGACCGTGAGCCTGCGGTACTGGATTGCTGCTGGTTTCCCCTCCAGCAGTCCACTGCCTGCGCCCTGTCCTGCTGCCAGTGGCGTAGGGATCGCCATAGCAACCATAGCAGTGGCTATGGGGCCCTATGCCACTGGGGGCCCGTCCGGGCCGCCTTCTGTTAATTTTTTATTTTTTTATTTACACACACACACACTACACACAGGCAGCCATGCCCGAGCCGCGGACCGCCCTCCCACTACACTAGTGTAGTGGGCGGGGCGCGGGAGGTCCGCGGCTCGGGCTTGGCTCGGGAGAAGGAGTCATGTCAGGACTGGAGCAGGGCGCACGCAGGGCCGGGCCGACACAGAGGCTAGGGAGGCTCCAGCCAGGCCACTGAGTAACTTAGACGATCCGATCATATTCTAACCCCCAGCCGTTCCCATGGTGACGGGGACGCTTGCCTGGGGGTTAGAATATACCATCGGATCTGAGTTTTCACGCTCTCAGTGAAAGCGTGAAAAAACGCAAATCCGATGGTATATTTTAACCCCCAGGCGTTCCCATGGTGACAGGGACGCTTGCCTGGGGGTTAGAATATACAGGGCCACGCCGCTCACAGGAGAATATTTATAAACTAATCAGTAACTTTAACTTGAATGATCATTGACATTGCTGATCTCTTTACTTGGACTGGATTTGGATTTTGGATACCTTACTCTGTCTTAGCTCCGGTAACGGTAACAGCAGGCAGTGCGGGCGGTGCTCACTCACTGACGTCACGCGCCTGCTCCTCCCACTAGGTGGCGCAGGTGCGTGATGTAAGTGAGTGAGCGCCGCCCGCCCGCACTGCCTGCTGTTACCATTACCGGAGCTAAGACAGAGTAAGGTATCCAATCCAAGTAAAGAGATCAGCATTCAGCAATGTCAATGATTAAAGTTAAAGTTACTGATTAGTTTATAAATGTACTCCTGTGAGCGTCGGGGAGGGGGATCTGTGGATGTTACTGTTTAGGGGAGGGGGATCTGTGGATGGCACTATTTAGGGGAGGGAGATCTGTGGATGGCACTATTTAGGGGAGGGGATCTGTGGATGGCACTATTTAGGGGAGGGGGATCTGTGGATGGCACTATTTAGGGGAGAGGGATCTGTGGATGGCACTATTTAGGGATCTGTGGATGGCACTGTTTAGGGGAGGGGGATCTGTGGATGGCACTGTTTAGGGGAGGGGGATCTGTGGATGGCACTGTTTAGGGGAGGGGGATCTGTGGATGGCACTGTTTAGGGGACGGGGATCTGTGGATGGCACTGTTTAGGGGAGGGGGATCTGTGGATGGCACTTTTTAGGGGAGGGGGATCTGTGGATGGCACTATTTAGGGGAGAGGGATCTGTGGATGGCACTGTTTAGGGGAGGGGGATCTGTGGATGGCACTGTTTAGGGGAGGGGGATCTGTGGATGGCAATATTTAGGGGAGGGGGATCTGTGGATGGCACTGTTTAGGGGAGGGGGATCTGTGGATGGCACTGTTTAGGGGAGGGGGATCTGTGGATGGCACAGGGGGGGGCCCATAAAATTATTTTTGCTATGGGGCCCAGGCATTTCTAGCTACGCCCCTGCCTGCTGCTGTTGATGGGTGTGCACTTTCGCCACCTTACCACTAGAGACTGCCACTACCACTGTTACACCTCGGGGATCCCATACCCCTCTAGAGGTATCTACGAAATATGTCCCTCTGTTAGAGTAAGTAGTCGTGACACCAGCTGTGGTAAAGCAGCAAAAGCTCAAGGCTTCCTTTGTAAGATGGAATGTACCCAAATGTAGGAAGGACATAGTGGTGTTGAATAGGCCACAATAGCCTTGGAGATGTTGTGTAGCACGTGTCACGGTGCTCCTACCTTTGGTTATGGTTTGAATCCCAGATGTGGTGGTCCAAAGCAGTGCAAAAGGGAAAAGTAACTTGGATGGTGTAGAACAGTTGCTTTTACTTGTAATAAAACATTTCCAAACAAGTTGTAGTCTGGTCTTGGTTTCCAATAGGTTTCAGAAAACACTTCCAGGGGTGTGGAAATAAAAAAAAAAACTACTTGTCGAAGGACTAAAGCGGGGTCTCAATCTACTTGTCCCTCATGACAATCTACTTGTCCCTCGTGACAATCTACTTGTCCAGATACAAAAGAAATTTTAAATCAAAACCATATTTAAATAAGGTCTTTATTGATAGCAACTTAGAAGACATGCCCAAAATGTACTGTAATTCAATCAAACAAGCCCAAAAATAGATTGTCAGCTTAAACAGAACAGATTTCCAAACCAGAACTGTAGCTTACTTTGTCAAAAAACTTAAGTTAACAGAGGCACCCTCATGACCCATCATGGACATGCTTGGTAATGCTAGATGAGCTTGAACTGAACATAACACATAAAGGAAATTAAATGACAGTGCCTCTCTGTTATGACAAGTACACTTTAAGCAGAATCAACCTCATGAGGCCTCTTATGTCCACCCACATGCTTTGTTCCGCCAGATGTAAGCCAATACTCAATGGCTCTGCTGGGGTCATATTCCTCATATTCAGGTCCCTCCATTTTAATGAGCATGGAGTCCTGCAGCATATCCTCCCTAAGTCTTGTTCTAAGTGGGTTTTTAACTACATTCATGGCAGAAAACACCCGTTCTGCCTCAGCTGTTGAAACACTAACTGTGAACATCAAATCAACTCCACAACCTTCAATATGTTACACAGAGTAGATGGTTTTGATGACAACATAGAAGAATATGCTAGCAAAACTTTTATGTTTTTATCTTTGAAATTTTTCGTGTGTGCCTTTAGTCCACAAAACTCTTCGAGGATAGCGGACTTTTCTTCAGCCGAGAAAAGAATGCCGTAATAATCCAACAATTCCGTAAGGTCAGCTCTCCCATATGTATATAGGTCCTCTCTGCCTTCTGGCCATAGTGTGTAGTCAAACACTTGGAATCCACGGGATGGCATAGAATCAAAAATGGAGAATCTTTCATCAATGTAATCTACAATGTTTTCAATGAGCTGTATATTACATTCGTGAGAAGCTGGTGGGCACTGGCCTGACAACTGAATCTCCCACCCCTCAGTAGATTGATCTCCAAATTTTCTCTCCTCTGGGTGGTACAGTCTATTAAACTGCTTCATGTTCTCTCCGGGATCAAGCTTTAAGCCAGTCAGTCTCATTGCATATTTCTCTAAAGCAGGCTTCACATCTATTAACAGTAGGTCATTTGACTGAAAACATTCTGACAGCTGAGATACAGGTTCAAGAATATCTCTCAAAACGTACAGGTTAGAGAGAAAATTCACACTTGTGATTGATTTTAGATATTTCCTTGCCTTAGCTGAAGACTCATCAGTCCCAGTACCAACTTGGCCAAGATGTAAAACAACAGTTTGCAAGTTTTGTTGCATTGCTTTTAGGGTCCTTTTTTTACTTGAAACCCTTCTCACTTGCTTAATGTCACTGAAGTGAGCAAAACTTTGTTCTATTACTTTTGCAATTTCTTTTGCATCTCTTCGCCTTTTAGGGCTATTCCAGTAGAATTTAAAAACCCATTTCAAAGTTTCTTCGAAACAAACAATGTGAGGATTGTTCTTTACTGCATCTAGAATCCCCAGTTGAAGCTTGTGTGCCACACAGTGTACAGGCAGCAGATATGGAATGTCGTTCTTTATCAGTGCTGCTACACCCCCTTTTGAACCCATCATTACAGCAGCACCATAAAAATTTACGGAGATAAGTGTTGGACCAGGCTGTTCTGGAGACCTCAGATGGTTCATATCCAAAGACAGGTGTTTAAGACCTTTAACAATTGCATCTAGCACACCTGCAGCATGTGCATGCTCAACTGGGACAAGGTTTACAAATGCTGTATAAGGTTTCCCTCCATTAACAACCCTGACCAGCACAGTTTCCTGTTCAATTATGGCACTATCTGTGCTGCCATCTGCAATAATACTGATAAACCTTGAATTTCTCACAATCTCTTTGATGTCCCGTCTAATTATTTCTGCTTCACATTTGATAAATTCAGCAGCTTTTTCACGATTAGTGTAGTTTTTTCCTAAGTCCACACCTGCCTTTATCATTGCTCGGCATAACATATCCATGTCTGAAAGAGGCTTCCCTTGTTTTGCAAGTAAGTATGCATTGTTAAATAGAATAGTTAGTCTATTCCTTTCTACCTCCTTCAGTTTTTGTAGTGCTTTTACAATGGGCTGCGCTGACTGAACTGCAGAACTGGCACTGCTAGTTGCTCTACTTGCTGATCCCTCAGTGCTTTTTTATTTTCTTGTTTGAACCACGAGCAGCATGCCATGTGGGCTTTGCTTGTTTCGTGAGCTTTAATTGGTTCAGTGCGAAATTTATCACAGCCACTTACAAAGGCATTCCTACCAGATCCAGAGTGACTCTTTGCTATGGTAGGGTATTTTAAGCAAATTTCACAATACATCTTTTCTTCCCCATCGCTCTCCTTCAAAACAAGCCAAGGCCAAGAATCCTTCCAGTGAGGTAGAAATGCTCTCTTTCTCTTCTCGGTATCATACTTTTTGTCTTTTGATAGAGCAGTAGGATTTGAGCTTCTACTATCGCAGGGGCTATGACTTCGAGACACATTGGCCCCATCTTGTTTGCTTGTTTTCTTAAAGCCAAAATTAAGAAGACTTTGAGATGACATGATGCTCTTTCTCAACAGCTATGAATCCTGCCTTCCTAGGAAAACTGACTTCTATTTCTAGACCTCCACACTCCTGAATTTTGCATCCCATGAATCTGAAAAACTAATGAGATTGTTGGATTTTACATTTTTCTTGGGGGATCAGCAACAAAAATGCTAATTTATCATTTTTAAAATTCCAACACAAGGGTCTTTGGGCCCCCTCAGGCTCCTGGGCTCGGTAGCGACTGCTACCTCTGCACCCCCTAGAGCTATGTCCCTGGTAGCAACCCTGTGAGCTACTGTCAGACCCATTATAGAGCCTTGATACAAGACTAGGTATAGCAGTCAACCCAGAGACACTCATCTGTAGACGGCACTGTTTCAGAATTGCAGCTCCTCATCAGTTTAGACTAGGGCTCCGTTTTTTTTCTCCTTCTGGAAAAGAGCTGTTTTGCATACTTTCCCCAGTGAGGATTGCCAGTAATACTCCCTATAGCAGCAAAAAAATCCAAAACAGTGATGTCTACAGAGAGGTGTCTAGTTGTTTTCCTGATGTACCTAGTCATATCTAAAGTTTCTATAATGGGTTGGACAATAATTTACAGGGTAGCTACCTATAGGTGGCACTAGAGGTACAGGTTTCTTTTTTCTGTTGATGAGGTATTTCACATACCTTTCTCAGTATAAGGGCTCTTTCACACTTGCGTTCTTTTCTTCCAGCATAGAGTTCCGTCGTCGGGGCTCTATGCCGGAAGAATCCTGATCAGTTTTATCCTAATGCATTCTGAATGGAGTAGAAATCCGTTCAGGATGCATCAGGATGTCTTCAGTTCCGGAACGGAATGTTTTTTGGCCGGAGAAAATACCGCAGCATGCTGCGCTTTTTGCTCCGGCCAAAATCCTGAAGACTTGCCGCAAGGCCGGATCCGGAATTAACTGCCCATTGAAAGGCATTGATCCGGATCCGGCCTTAAAGAGGACCTTTCACCAGAATTAAACTTCTAAAGTAACTATACAGGCATGTAGAGCTGCGCCCAGGGACCCCCCTGCACTTACTGTTATACCTGGGCGCCGCTCCGTTCTCCCGTAATTGCCTCCGGTATCTTTACAGTTAGGCTCCACCCAGGGGAACCTGCCGTCGACTCATTCTCCCATGCTGTAGCGCTGGCCAATCACAGCGCTCAGCTCATAGCCTGAGAGAGAGCTGAGCGCTGTGATTGGCCAGCGCTGCAGCATGGGAGAAGGAGGCGCCGGCAGGTTCCCCTGGGTGGAGCCTAACTGTAAAGATACCGGAGGCTATACTGGGAGAACGGAGCGGCGCCCAGGTATAACAGTAAGTGCAGGGGGGTCCCTGGGCGCCGCTCTAAATGCCTGTATAGTAACTTTAGAAGTTTAATTCTGGTGAAAGGTCCTCTTTAAGCTAAACGTTGTTTCGGCGCATTGCCAGATCCGACGTTTAGCTTTTCTGATGGTACCATGGCTGCCGAGACGCAAAGTCCTGGCAGCCATGGTAAGTGTAGTGGGGAGCAGCATACTTACGTCCGTGCGGCTCCGGGGCGCTCCAGAGTGACGTCAGGGCGCCCAACGCGCATGGAGACGTGCCGCATGGCACGTCATCCATGCGCATGGGGCGCTCTGACGTCACTCTGGAGCGCCCCGGGAGCACGCGGACTGTAAGTATACCGCTCCCCCGCTCTACTATGGAACCAGGACTTTAATAGCGTCCTGGCTGCCATAGTAACACTGACAGCATTTTGAAGACGGATCCGTCTTCAAAGCTTTCAGTACACTTGCGTTTTCCGGTCCGGCGTGTAATTCCGGCAAGTGGAGTACACGCCGGATCGGACAACGCAAGTGTGAAAGAGGCCTTACCTGTAAGGCTACCCACACCGGCAAGGAGAATCAGCACCACAGTTGTCACTGACACTAAAGGGTTAGTTTATTTCATGTGGCACTTTATTAAAAGACCAAAACCTGTGACTGAGGAGGCACTACAGTAAATGAAAAAGATCTGAAACTATTCCATGTCATTGTGGATTACCCACTCTATACACTGTGTGCTAATATTGCATTTCCTTCTTCTTGAGAATGAGTGAGTTACCCGGGCCATCCGATCATCAAGCTGGGCTCTGCTCACTGCGCTGCCGCCGCCTGTCACTCAGAGAGAGGAGGGCCGAGGATAGTCAAAACTCACCTCGCGCCGCACGTCACTGCCGCTTCCGCCTGCTGCTTCTCAGTGTATGACTGGGAGCCGGAGATGCGCGGAAACCACGCCTCCGGCTCCCAGTCACTCAGACCTCACTCAATGACTGCTTCCGCGGCCGTCTGGCCTGCTGCACAGGAGCGCTGGTAACACTGCGGTAAGCAGCCCGGACTTGCTGCACCGGGCTGTGTATTAAAGGAAAACCCGGCGCAACCCTAGCCCTGCTACTTGCCCGCAGGGCTAAGCTGCCTGCACAAACTACCTGCCCGGCGCCCGGAACTGCATGTCCCGGGCGTCGGGCGATAGGAATTCCACACCCCTGACTTCTCTGCACACAAACTTTTCTCTGCTGTATCCTTTCCTTAGTTAGCCTTCTCAGCTTAACCATGTCAGTAGTCTGTCTAACTGTAGTAAATCCTAGGATCTTCTTGCCCTGGCTTCAGATACCTCAATCTTTGGCTCAGCTTGGGTTTGCCCAACCTCCAGTGATAAGGCTGGCTAGGACTAACAGAACCTGTCCCGTGAGGACCAGGCCTGCTGCCTTCTCTTAGACTCACTCACACAACCTCTCCCCATAAAGGGTTGGCTGGAAATAACCCACACTAGCTAAACTCCTCCTCTCCTTCTCCCTCTAGAGGGAGAGAGAGAGTGGACAGACAAGTCCATTTCTGAACTAATGTTGCCAGTAGTTGCTGCCACCTTGTGGAAAACCAGGTAATTGCATGAACATAACAGTTTCAATTAAGTAAATATGCACCTTACCCAGCGATGACATTGAAGGGGTATTCCCATCTTATTGATTATAGTTTATACGAATATTTTTGTGTCAGTAATCATTTTTCTAATTATATGTTATTAAAAAATTCATACTGTTCTTCATAAATTTACATGCTTCCAACCTTATTGTTTAGTTCAGTTTCCCATGGATACGGCCATCTTTTGCCTGCCGCATCCATGGGCCGCACTTGCGCAGAAGAACAGTGGCCGGCCTCTATTTCAAGCGTGAACGAGCACGGCTCCGGGTGGCTGCACATGCGCAGATCTATATTCCTTTGTGCTGCGTCTGAAACAGAGCTGCGCACGCGCGGCTCCATTCTAAACGCGGCACAAATAAGATCAGCGCATGCGCGGCCGCCCAAACAGTTTGGGAGAATAATGTAGAATTAGCGGAGGAGGATGGGAGCTGTCTGGGCTTTCAGCGTTCAGCAGCGCAGCCCGGATCTCCTCAGTGAATGGTGAAGAGATTGGGGCTGCGCTGCTGTGTATAACTGTGCCACCCCCCCACTTCTTTCAATTTCAGGATGGCCGAGCGTAACCCCTTGCCGGGGACCGCTGTATGGAAGAGGGAGCTCCCTCCACCATCAGGTGCTGCGCTGCTGTGTCAGCCCCGATGGTTACCATGGCAACCAGACGCCTTCACAGGCATCCGGCTTGCCATGGTATATCTAAGCCTGATCAGGCTCCTGCTAAAGGACCCTGACCAGGCAAAGTGTAATAGAAAATACACTGCAGTACACTATACAGTGTACTGCAGTGTATTATAGAGGCATCAGACCCAATGGATCTTCAAGAACCAAGTGGGTCTGAGTCGAAAAAGTATAAAAAAAAGAAAAAAAAGTAAAAAAAAAAATCACATTTTCCCATATACGCACTCTTAGAATTCAGTAAAAATTAAGAAAAAAAAAAACTAAATATGTTTGGAATCGCCACAACCGTAACGACCCGCTTTATAGAAATGTCACATGACCTAACCCCCTAAAAAAAGAAAAATAAAACAGTGCCAAAAAAGAAATTTTTTGGTCACCTACTATCACAAAAAGTCCAACACCAAGCGATCAAAAGGGCGTATGCCTCCTAAAATAGTACCAATCAAACCGTCACCTCATCCCGCAAAATATGAGCCCCTACCTAAGACAATCGGTTAAAAAACAAAAAAGCTATGGCTACTAAATAATACAAAAAAAGCTATGACCTACTGTATAGAAATAGGCAGCCCCGACGCGCTCTTTTATGAGGTAATAAATTGCCATAGAAGCCATCAGGTGAATACAGGCCTATGGCTACATACGCCAACTCCGTCCACTGACTGCAGTGTGAACACAGGTTTATCAACACTGGTGCATGGTACAGAGCAGCGCTTCATAAATACAGCATTTTGTCCAGAAAATTTACAGATATGCCCTGTTATTTTTCAGTTATTTGCGTAAAAGGACATGAATAAGGGTAGGTTCACACAGAGATTTTTGGAAGAGGTTTTGAGGCAAATTTTCCTGCAGTTTTTTCATTCAAAACCAGAAGTGGGTTCAAAAGGAATCGGAAAAGTAAAAGAAGGACTCAACGTCACCTTCCTTCTGGATTCACTTCGGGCGTTGGCTGAAAAATCTGAAGGGAAATCTGCCTCAAAACCTGCTTCAAAAAACCTAATGTAAACCTACCCTTAGGGCTCATGCACAAGAAAGTATTTTTTGTTCGTGTCCGTTCCATTTTTTTTTTGCCCGTATATGAAACTATATATATATATATATATATATGTATAGTGATGAAAGTTCAGGGCAGCACACCTAGTAAAAGGTTCTGGGTGCCAGCGGTGTCGACACCAAGTCCAAAAGTGTCAATAGACAGAGAAATAAGCACACCGCAGCACATCCATCTGGTGAAAAAATAGTGGGATCCTTTATTCACCCAGGTAGCGACGTTTCGGTCCGCTTGCTGGGACCATTTTCAAGCTAATGCATACAATACAAGTGTGGGTTTTTATGTAGTCATCACAATTAACATATATGAGTGATACTTAAGCAGAAATAATAAAAATAAAATACAATGCATATTCAGTGAATACTTCCGAACATCATATCGGAGAGATAGTGCAATCAAATACATGAATACATATAACTCAGATGTAAAAAATCGTCGGTACATGAAATATATATTTATAACACTAAAGTGATAATCAAAGTTGAATAATTGTCACCTGTAAGTGTGACGTTGTAGGAGGGCCTGGCATGGAATCGGGCAAGCTCAGATTACAGGTGGATACAGGATTCCATGCTGTGTCTCGTGGATACGGCGTCCCGGAACTAGACTTGCGCATGTCCGTGACGTCATTAAAAGAGCGGTCACGTGTTCGCAATGGTATATCACATGATCGCCGCGTCACAGGCACCACAGTCAGAGTGCTTCAATATCAATACAAAGTAACATCTAGGGTCAAATGTCATTCGAGATGCTTTACCCAGGGTACAAAATCGGGTGATGTGCTATCCAACGATGCACTATCACTCGAATTATGTAAATGAGGGGGGAAGGGGACAGAAACTACTGATGCCCTGGCGCTCCCTACATTAACCCTTGCCGGGCTAAAAGCATCCAAAATGGA
Organism: Bufo gargarizans; assembly: GCF_014858855.1. Taxonomy (NCBI): domain Eukaryota; kingdom Metazoa; phylum Chordata; class Amphibia; order Anura; family Bufonidae; genus Bufo; species Bufo gargarizans. The sequence continues at coordinate 12,647,471 of NC_058083.1, forward strand.
CCATAATAAATGGAAAAAGCGCATATAGCAAACGCGTTAGTATGATTGAAGAAAAAAAAGGGAAAATGCAGTGTAGTCCGGGATGAACCGCACATATCCAGAACATCTGTCCTCCTGCTGAGCTGAACCCTTCCATCCATAGGTCCTATATGTGTAGAAAAAGTGAAAAAATGTGAATTTTAAAAATATATATTATCCAAATATATTTTCAATTAAAAACATTACAAATTTCTCATCACTGGGATCGACAAGGGCACAGGAACGTGTGATCATATGAATAGCCAAGGTTTGTACTCTACATTTAAGCCATTGGGCTTAATAGATTGTAATTTAAAGATCCATTCGGATTCACGCTTTTTAAGCAATTTAATGCGATTACCTCCTGTACGAGGCAATGGGACATGGTCTAGGATCATAAACTTTAGATCACTTTCCCCATGTCCCATGTTCGCAAAGTGATGGGAAACCGGCAAATCTTTACGTTTTTTTCGTATCGAAAAACGATGCTGATTAAAGCGGGATTTAAAGTCACATGTAGTTTCACCTACATATAAAAGCTTGCAGGGACACCATAAAACGTATATAACGTAACTAGAATCACAAGTTAAATAAAATTTAAGTGGATATGTAACTCCAGTGTTCGGATGAATGAAATCATGTCCCTTCACCATGTACTTACAATTTACACAGTGAAGGCACGGATAACTGCCACACTTTTTGGGAGCCAAAAGTGATGTGCACTCTTTTGTGAGCCTATGTCATTTTTGACTAGTTTATCCTTAAGATTACTAGCTCTCTTATATGACATTATAGGTCTACTGCGGAATTCAGGAATATTCTTGTGTTCGGTGCCTAAAATTGGCCAGTGTTTATTAATAATTTTACCTACATGAATACTGGCTTCACAAAAGGTGGATACGAAGGGTATTTTTTGAGAGCTAGTAATCTTAAGGATAAACTAGTCAAAAATGACATAGGCTCACAAAAGAGTGCACATCAGTTACTTTTGGCTCCCAAAAAGTGTGGCAGTTATCCGTGCCTTCACTGTGTAAATTGTAAGTACATGGTGAAGGGACGTGATTTCATTCATCCGAACACTGGAGTTACATATCCACTTAAATTTTATTTAACTTGTGATTCTAGTTACGTTATATACGTTTTATGGTGTCCCTGCAAGCTTTTATATGTAGGTGAAACTACATGTGACTTTAAATCCCGCTTTAATCAGCATCGTTTTTCGATACGAAAAAAATGTAAAGATTTGCCGGTTTCCCATCACTTTGCGAACATGGGACATGGGGAAAGTGATCTAAAGTTTATGATCCTAGACCATGTCCCATTGCCTCGTACAGGAGGTAATCGCATTAAATTGCTTAAAAAGCGTGAATCCGAATGGATCTTTAAATTACAATCTATTAAGCCCAATGGCTTAAATGTAGAGTACAAACCTTGGCTATTCATATGATCACACGTTCCTGTGCCCTTGTCGATCCCAGTGATGAGAAATTTGTAATGTTTTTAATTGAAAATATATTTGGATAATATATTTTTTTAAAATTCACATTTTTTCACTTTTTCTACACATATAGGACCTATGGATGGAAGGGTTCAGCTCAGCAGGAGGACAGATGTTCTGGATATGTGCGGTTCATCCCGGACTACACTGCATTTTCCCTTCTTTTTTTCCTTTTTTTCTTAATCATACTAATACGTTTGCTATATGCGCTTTTTTCCATTATTATGGTCCATTTTGGATGCTTTTAGCCCGGCAAGGGTTAATGTAGGGAGCGCCTAGGGCATCAGTAGTTTCTGTCCCCTTCCCCCTCATTTACATATTCGAGTGATAGTGCATCGTTGGATAGCACATCACCCGACTTCTGTACCCTGGGTAAAGCATCTCGAATGACATTTGACCCTAGATGTTACTTTGTATTGATATTGAAGCACATCTGACTGTGGTGCCTGTGACGCGGCGATCATGTGATACACATTGCGAACACGTGACCGCTCTTTTAATGACGTCACGGACATGCGCAAAGTCTAGTTCCGGGACGCCGTATCCACGAGACATAGCATGGAATTCCTGTATCCACCTGTAATCTGAGCTTGCCCGATTCCATGCCAGGCCCTCCTACAACGTCACACTTACAGGTGACAATTATTTCAACTTTCGATTATCACTTTAGTGTTATTAATATATATTTCATGTATCGATGATTTTTTATATCTGAGCTATATGTATTCATGTATTTGATTGCACTGTCCTTCCGATATGATGTTCGGAAGTATTCACTCAATATGTACTGTATCTTATTTTTATTTTTTTGTTTAAGTATCAATTATACATGTTAATTGTGATGACCACATAAAAACCCACACTTGTATTGCATGCATAGCTTGAAAATGGTCCCAGTAAGCGGACCGAAACGTCGCTACCTGGGTGAATAAAGGATCCCACTATTTTTTCACCTGACGGATGTGCTGCGGTGTGCTTATTTCTCTCTCTCTCTATATATATATATATATATATATATACAGTACAGACCAAAAGTTTGGACACACCTTCTCATTCAAAGAGTTTTCTTTATTTTCATGACTATGAAAATTGTAGATTCACACTGAAGGCATCAAAACTATGAATTAACACATGTAGGAATTATATACATAACAACAAAGTGTGAAACAACTGAAAATATGTCATATTCTAGGTTCTTCACAGTAGCCACCTTTTGCTTTGATTACTGCTTTGCACACTCTTGGCATTCTCTTGATGAGTTTCAAGAGGTAGTCACCTGAAATGGTTCTCACTTCACAGGTGTGCCCTGTCAGGTTTAATAAGTGGGATTTCTTGCCTTATAAATGGGGTTGGGACCATCAGTTGTGTTGTGGAGAAGTCAGGTGGATACACAGCTGATAGTCCTACTGAATAGACTGTTAGAATTTGTATTATGGCAAGAAAAAAGCAGCTAAGTAAAGAAAAACGAGTGGCCATCATTACTTTAAGAAATGAAGGTCAGTCAGTCTGAAAAATTGGGAAAACTTTGAAAGTGTCCCCAAGTGCAGTCACAAAAACCATCAAGCGCTACAAAGAAACTGGCTCACATGCGGACCGCCCCAGGAAAGGAAGACCAAGAGTCACCTCTGCTGCAGAGGATAAGTTCATCCGAGTCACCAGCCTCAGAAATCGCAGGTTAACAGCAGCTCAGATTAGAGACCAGGTCAATGCCACACAGAGTTCTAGCAGCAGACACATCTCTAGAACAACTGTTAAGAGGAGACTGTGTGAATCAGGCCTTTATGGTAGAATATCTGCTAGGAAACCACTGCTAAGGACAAGCAACAAGCAGAAGAGACTTGTTTGGGCTAAAGAACACAAGGAATGGACATTAGACCAGTGGAAATCTGTGGTTTGGTTTGATGAGTCCAAATTTGAGATCTTTGGTTCCAACCACCGTGTCTTTGTGTGACACAGAAAAGGTGAACGGATGGACTCTACATGCCTGGTTCCCACCGTGAAGCATGGAGGAGGAGGTGTGATGGTGTGGGGGTGCTTTGCTGGTGACACTGTTGGGGATTTATTCAAAATTGAAGGCATACTGAACCAGCATGGCTACCACAGCATCTTGCAGCGGCATGCTATTCCATCCGGTTTGCGTTTAGTTGGACCATCATTTATTTTTCAACAGGACAATGACCCCAAACACACCTCCAGGCTGTGTAAGGGCTATTTGACCATGAAGGAGAGTGATGGGGTGCTGCGCCAGATGACCTGGCCTCCACAGTCACTGGACCTGAACCCAATCAAGATGGTTTGGGGTGAGCTGGACCGCAAAGTGAAGGCAAAAGGGCCAACAAGTGCTAAGCATCTCTGGGAACTCCTTCAAGACTGTTGGAAGACCATTTCAGGTGACTACCTCTTGAAGCTCATCAAGAGAATGCCAAGAGTGTGCAAAGCAGTAATCAAAGCAAAAGGTGGCTACTTTGAAGAACCTAGAATAAGACATATTTTCAGTTGTTTCACACTTTTTTGTTATGTATATAATTCCACATGTGTTAATTCATAGTTTTGATGCCTTCAGTGTGAATCTACAATTTTCATAGTCATGAAAATAAAGAAAACTCTTTGAATGAGAAGGTGTGTCCAAACTTTTGGTCTGTACTGTATATAGTATATGAAATCCGGCAGCACTCACTTTAGAGGTTATCAGGTGCAAGCGTCTCGCCTTTGACCATAGGCTTGTATATTCAAGGAAAAATCAACACAGCACTCTTCTTGTAAAAAAACGCAGTATCTTTATTCACACATGTGACACAAAAATAGGCAACGTTTCAATCCCCTTCCGGTATCTTCTCAAGCCAAGTGCCTTGGCTTGGCGCACTTGGCTTCAGAAGGATCCCGGAAGGGGATTGAAACATTGCCTATTTTTGTGTCACATGTGTGAATAAAGACACTGCGTTTTTTTTACAAGAAGAGTGCTGCGTTGATTTTTCCTTGAATATATATATATATATATATAAAAAAGGAAAACAATGGCGGCACTGGAAACACAAGGAGGGTGCTATGTCCAGGGATGTAGCAGCTTACCCCGTCAATAGGAGATGAAAAAAGGACAGCACTCCGGGTAAAAGTTAGTGGTGTTTAATCACCCATGTGAAGGCAACGTTTCAGCTCATATAAGAGCCTTTCTCAAGCAATGAACACAATACAAAGAGGGGTATATATAGGCCAACCCCTATGACATCACAAAGTAATCAATTGACAATAAAGTGCAAATAGTGCATCAATAATATATAAACGATACAAAACAGTGTAAAATACAATGACAAATCAATAATATATCAAATACATTATATAGTAAATGCATAATCGCAAAGAACTGCATAAAAATAAATTGATTGGTCAATACATGTCAGGTTTATACATCTGATATGTATTGACCAATCAATTTATTTTTATGCAGTTCTTTGCGATTATGCATTTACTATATAATGTATTTGATATATTATTGATTTGTCATTGTATTTTACACTGTTTTGTATCCTTTATATATTATTGATGCACTATTTGCACTTTATTGTCAATTGATTACTTTGTGATGTCATAGGGGTTGGCTTATATATACCCCTCTTTGTATTGTGTTCATTGCTTGAGAAAGGCTCTTGTATGAGCTGAAACGTTGCCTTCACATGGGTGATTAAACACCACTAACTTTTACCCGGAGTGCTGTCCTTTTTTCATCTCCTATATATATATATATATATATACACTCACCTAAAGAATTATTAGGAACACCTGTTCTATTTCTCATTAATGCGATTATCTAGTCAACCAATCACATGGCAGTTGCTTCAATGCATGTAGGGTTGTGGTCCTGGTCAAGACAATCTCCTGAACTCCAAACTGAATGTCAGAATGGGAAAGAAAGGTGGGCTACAACAGCAGAAGACCCCACCGGGTACCACTCATCTCCACTACAAAAAGGAAAATGAGGCTACAATTTGCACGAGCTCACCAAAATTGGACTGTTGAAGACTGGAAAAATGTTGCCTGGTCTGATAAGTCTCGATTTCTGTTGAGACATTCAAATGGTAGAGTCCGAATTTGGCGTAAACAGAATGAGAACATGTATCCATCATGCCTTGTTACCACTGTGCAGGCTGGTGGTGGTGGTGTAATGGTGTGGGGGATGTTTTCTGGGCACACTTTAGGCCCCTTAGTGCCAATTGGCCATCGTTTAAATGCCATGGGCTACCTGAGCATTGTTTCTGACCATGTCCATCCCTTCATGACCACCGTGTACCCATCCTCTGATGGCTACTTCCAGCAGGATAATGCACCATGTCACAAAGCTCGAATCATTTCAAATTGGTTTCTTGAACATGACAATGAGTTCACTGTACTAAAATGGCCCCCACAGTCACCAGATCTCAACCCAATAGAGCATCTTTGGGATGTGGTGGAACGGGAGCTTCGTGCCCTGGATGTGCATCCCTCAAATCTCCATCAACTGCAAGATGCTATCCTATCAATATGGGCCAACATTTCTAAAGAATGCTATCAGCACCTTGTTGAATCAATGCCACATAGAATTAAGGCAGTTCTGAAGGCAAAAGTGGGTACAACACTGTATTAGTATGGTGTTCCTAATAATTCTTTAGGTGAGTGTATATAGCAGAGCTGTATCTGAAGCGGTTCTGCCACAGAGCTAGAGGGTACTGGCGAAGACAGATGTAGCAGAGCTGCATAGGAAGCAGTTCTGCCACAGTGCTAGAGGGTACTGGCGAGGATAGATATATCAGAGCTGTATAGGAAGCGGTTCCGCCACAGTGCTAGAGGGTACTGGCGAAGATAGATGTAGCAGAGCTGTATAGGAAGCGGTTGTGCCACAGTGATAGAGGGTATTGGCGGAGACAGATGTAGCAGAGCTCTATAGGAAGCGGTTCTGCCAAAGTGCTGGAGGGTACTGGCGAAGACAGATGTAGCAGAGCTGTATAGGAAGCGGTTCTGCCACAGTGCTAGAGGGTACTGGCGAAGATAGTTGTAGCAGAGCTGCATAGGAAGCCGTTCTGCCACAGTGCTAGAGGGTACTGGTGGAGTCAGATGTAGCAGAGCTGTATAGGAAGTAGTTCTGCCACAGAGCTAGAGGATACTGGCGAAGACAGATGTAGTAGAGCTGTATAGGAAGCGGTTCTGCCACAGTGCTAGAGGGTACTGGCGAAGATATATATAGCAGAGCTGTATATGCATTTATACAGATACATGGTCTAAGGCTACTTTCACACTTGCGGCCGAATGATCCGGCAAGCAGTTCCGTTGCCGCAACTGCCTACCGGATCCGGCAAAACGTATGCCATTTGTAAGACTGATCAGTCAGAAAAATGCATTGAAATGCCGGATCCGTCTTTCCGATGTCATCCAGCAAAACGGATCTGGCATTTATTCTTTTCACCTTTTTTTCGATCTGCGCTTGCGCAGACCGGAAGGACGGATCCGGCATTCTGATATTTTGAATGCCGTATCCGGCACTAATACATTCCTATGGGGGAAAATGCTGGATCCGGCATTCAGGCAAGTCGTCAGTTTTTTTGGCCGGAGATAAAACTGCAGCATGCTGCGGTATTATCTCCGTCCTAATGCATCCTGAACTAATTACTCTCCATTCAGAATGCATTAGTATAAAACTGATCAGTTCTTTTCCGGTATTGAGCCCCTAGGACGGAACTCTATGCCAGAAAAGAAAAACGCTAGTGTGAAAGAACCCTTAGGTGTATACACAACTGTAGTTAAGCTGTAATGGAAACAAATCTGCATCAGTGCTGGTCGGTGGGGGGTGGTAATATTTTAGGGGAGGCAAAAGCACAGATCATTTGGCTACTAGCTGACATGCTTTGGGTTGATGTATAATAGTGAATTATTGTTTTGCTGCTCAGAATGGGGTTTGTGTGCTGTCCGCATCTTTTGCGACCCCATTGAAGTGAATGGGTCGGCATACGAGCCGCAAAAACGGCGGCTCGGATGCGGACCCAAACAATGGTCATGTGCATGAGGCCTTAAACTGTATTAGAATGCAGGACAGACACGTGTTACTGTCTTAGCTCACTTCTAGGGATGAGCGAACTCGAACTGTATAGTTCGGGTTCGTACCGAATTTTGGGGTGTCCGTGACACGGACCCGAACCCGGACATTTTCGTAAAAGTCCGGGTTCGGGTTCGGTGTTCGTCGCTTTCTTCGCGCTTTTGTGACGCTTTCTTGGCGCTTTTTGAAAGGCTGCAAAGCAGCCAATCAACAAGCGTCATACTACTTGCCCCAAGAGGCCATCACAGCCATGCCTACTATTGGCATGGCTGTGATTGGCCAGAGCACCATGTGACCCAGCCTCTATTTAAGCTGGAGTCACATAGCGCCGCCCGTCACTCTGCTCTGATTAGCGTAGGGAGAGGTTGCGGCTGCGACAGTAGGGCGAGATTAGGCAGATTAACTCCTCCAAAGGACTTGATTAACTGATCGATCTGCAGCTGTGGATCATTGAGCTGCTGATCCTCAATTGCTCACTGTTTTTAGGCTGCACAGACCGTTTGTCAGTCTCATTTTTCTGGGGTGATCGGCGGCCATTTTGTGTCTTGTGGTGCGCCAGCACAAGCTGCGACCAAGTGCATTTAACCCTCAATGGTGTGGTTGTTTTTTGGCTAAAGCCTACATCAGGGTGAAGCTGTGACACCAAGTGCATTTAACCAGCAATAGTCTGTTCATTTTTTGGCCATATACAAAATCAGGGGCAAGCTGCGCCTGTCACCAAGTGCATTTAACCCTCAATGGTGTGGTTGTTTTTTGGCTAAAGCCTACATCAGGGTGAAGCTGTCACACCAAGTGCATTTAACCAGCAATAGTCTGTTCATTTTTTGGCCATATACAAAATCAGGGGCAAGCTGCGCCTGTCACCAAGTGCATTTAACCCTCAATGGTGTGGTTGTTTTTTGGCTAAAGCCTACATCAGGGTGAAGCTGTCACACCAAGTGCATTTAACCAGCAATAGTCTGTTCATTTTTTGGCCATATACAAAATCAGGGGCAAGCTGCGCCTGTCACCAAGTGCATTTAACCCTCAATGGTGTGGTTGTTTTTTGGCTAAAGCCTACATCAGGGTGAAGCTGTCACACCAAGTGCATTTAACCAGCAATAGTCTGTTCATTTTTTGGCCATATCCCAGTCTAATTCTGTCACTAAATCCATACCGGTCACCCAGCGCCTAAATACTAGGCCTCAAATTTATATCCAGCTAAATCTGTCCCTAGTGCTGTAGCTGGGCGAGTTATTTAGTGTCCGTTCAAGCACATTTCTTGTTCTGGGTTGAAATACAATTCCCAATTTAGCAATTTCATAATTTAGTGGTTCCTGCTATATCAGAGCTCTTTGAAATCTATCCCAAAAAGGGTATATAATATTGAAGGTGCACATAGGGTCATTCAGAGTAACTTCACACACACCCGCTACTGTGTATTTCCAAGTCTAATTCTGTCACTAAATCCATACCGGTGACCCAGCGCCTAAATACTAGGCCTCAAATTTAATTCCCTCTAAATCTCTCGTTACCCACCGCTGTACTGTTGTTGCTGGGCAAGATATTTAGTGTCCGTCAAAGCACATTTTTTGTTCTGGGTTGAAGTACAATTCCCAATTTAGCAATTTCATAATTTAGTGGTTTCTGCTATATCAGAGCTATTTGAAATCTATCCCAAAAAGGGTATATAATATTGAAGGTGCACATAGGGTCATTCAGAATAACTTCACACACACCCGCTACTGTGTATTTCCAAGTCTAATTCTGTCACTAAACCCATACCTGTCACCCAGCGCCTAAATACTAGGCCTCAAATTTAAATCCCTCTAAATCTCTCGTTACCGTTGTCCTGTTGTAGCTGGGAAAGTTATTTAGTGCCCGTCAAAGCACATTTTTTGTTCTGGGTTGAAGTACAATTCCCAATTTAGCAATTTCATAATTTAGTGGTTCCTGCTATATCAGAGCTATTTGAAATCTATCCCAAAAAGGGTATATAATATTGAAGGTGCACATAGGGTCATTCAGAATAACTTCACACACACCCGCTACTGTGTATTTCCAAGTCTAATTCTGTCACTAAATCCATACCGGTGACCCAGCGCCTAAATACTAGGCCTCAAATTTAATTCCCTCTAAATCTCTCGTTACCCACCGGTGTACTGTTGTTGCTGGGCAAGATATTTAGTGTCCGTCAAAGCACATTTTTTGTTCTGGGTTGAAGTACAATTCCCAATTTAGCAATTTCATAATTTAGTGGTTTCTGCTATATCAGAGCTATTTGAAATCTATCCCAAAAGGGTATATAATATTGAAGGTGCACATAGGGTCATTCAGAATAACTTCACACACACCCGCTACTGTGTATTTCCAAGTCTAATTCTGTCACTAAATCCATACCGGTGACCCAGCGCCTAAATACTAGGCCTCAAATTTAATTCCCTCTAAATCTCTCGTTACCCACCGTTGTACTGTTGTTGCTGGGCAAGATATTTAGTGCCCGTCAAAGCACATTTTTTGTTCTGGGTTGAAGTACAATTCCCAATTTAGCAATTTCATAATTTAGTGGTTCCTGCTATATCAGAGCTATTTGAAATCTATCCCAAAAAGGGTATATAATATTGAAGGTGCACATTGGGTCATTCAGAATAACTTCACACACACGCTTCTGTGCATTTCCAAGTCTAATTCTGTCACTAAATCCATACCGGTGACCCAGCGCCTAAATACTAGGCCTCAAATTTAATTCCCTCTAAATCTCTCGTTACCCACCGCTGTACTGTTGTTGCTGGGCAAGATATTTAGTGTCCGTCAAAGCACATTTTTTGTTCTGGGTTGAAGTACAATTCCCAATTTAGCAATTTCATAATTTAGTGGTTTCTGCTATATCAGAGCTATTTGAAATCTATCCCTAAAAGGGTATATAATATTGAAGGTGCACATAGGGTCATTCAGAATAACTTCACACACACCCGCTACTGTGTATTTCCAAGTCTAATTCTGTCACTAAATCCATACCGGTGACCCAGCGCCTAAATACTAGGCCTCAAATTTAATTCCCTCTAAATCTCTCGTTACCCACCGTTGTACTGTTGTTGCTGGGCAAGATATTTAGTGTCCGTCAAAGCACATTTTTTGTTCTGGGTTGAAGTACAATTCCCAATTTAGCAATTTCATAATTTAGTGGTTTCTGCTATATCAGAGCTATTTGAAATCTATCCCTAAAAGGGTATATAATATTCAAGGTGCACATTGGGTCATTCAGAATAACTTCACACACACACGCTTCTGTGCATTTCCAAGTCTAATTCTGTCACTAAATCCATACCGGTCACCCAGCGCCTAAATACTAGGCCTCAAATTTATATCCCGCTGAATTTGAATACAATACATTGGGCCAAATAATATATTTGTTGTTGTGGTGAACCATAACAATGAGAAAAACATCTAGTAAGGGACGCGGACGTGGACATGGTCGTGGTGGTGTTAGTGGACCCTCTGGTGCTGGGAGAGGACGTGGCCGTTCTGCCACATCCACACGTCCTAGTGTACCAACTACTTCAGGTCCCAGTAGCCGCCAGAATTTACAGCGATATATGGTGGGGCCCAATGCCGTTCTAAGGATGGTAAGGCCTGAGCAGGTACAGGCATTAGTCAATTGGGTGGCCGACAGTGGATCCAGCACGTTCACATTATCTCCCACCCAGTCTTCTGCAGAAAGCGCACAGATGGCGCCTGAAAACCAACCCCATCAGTCTGTCACATCACCCCCATGCATACCAGGGAAACTGTCTCAGCCTCAAGTTATGCAGCAGTCTCTTATGCTGTTTGAAGACTCCGCTGGCAGGGTTTCCCAAGGGCATCCACCTAGCCCTTCCCCAGCGGTGAAAGACATAGAATGCACTGACGCACAACCACTTATGTTTCCTGATGATGAGGACATGGGAATACCACCTCAGCATGTCTCTGATGATGACGAAACACAGGTGCCAACTGCTGCGTCTTTCTGCAGTGTGCAGACTGAACAGGAGGTCAGGGATCAAGACTGGGTGGAAGACGATGCAGGGGACGATGAGGTCCTAGACCCCACATGGAATGAAGGTCGTGCCACTGACTTTCACAGTTCGGAGGAAGAGGCAGTGGTGAGACCGAGCCAACAGCGTAGCAAAAGAGGGAGCAGTGGGCAAAAGCAGAACACCCGCCGCCAAGAGACTCCGCCTGCTACTGACCGCCGCCATCTGGGACCGAGCACCCCAAAGGCAGCTTCAAGGAGTTCCCTGGCATGGCACTTCTTCAAACAATGTGCTGACGACAAGACCCGAGTGGTTTGCACGCTGTGCCATCAGAGCCTGAAGCGAGGCATTAACGTTCTGAACCTGAGCACAACCTGCATGACCAGGCACCTGCATGCAAAGCATGAACTGCAGTGGAGTAAACACCTTAAAACCAAGGAAGTCACTCAGGCTCCCCCTGCTACCTCTTCTGCTGCTGCCGCCTCGGCCTATTCTGCTGCTGCCGCCTCGGCCTCTTCCTCCGCCTCTGGAGGAACGTTGGCACCTGCCGCCCAGCAAACAGGGGATGTACCACCAACACCACCACCACCACCTCCGTCACCAAGCGTCTCAACCATGTCACACGCCAGCGTTCAGCTCTCCATCTCACAAACATTTGATAGAAAGCGTAAATTCCCACCTAGCCACCCTCGATCCCTGGCCCTGAATGCCAGCATTTCTAAACTACTGGCCTATGAAATGCTGTCATTTAGGCTGGTGGACACAGACAGCTTCAAACAGCTCATGTCGCTTGCTGTCCCACAGTATGTTGTTCCCAGCCGGCACTACTTCTCCAAGAGAGCCGTGCCTTCCCTGCACAACCAAGTATCCGATAAAATCAAGTGTGCACTGCGCAACGCCATCTGTAGCAAGGTCCACCTAACCACAGATACGTGGACCAGTAAGCACGGCCAGGGACGCTATATCTCCCTAACTGCACACTGGGTAAATGTAGTGGCAGCTGGGCCCCAGGCGGAGAGCTGTTTGGCGCACGTCCTTCCGCCGCCAAGGATCGCAGGGCAACATTCTTTGCCTCCTGTTGCCACCTCCTCCTTCTCGGCTTCCTCCTCCTCTTCTTCCACCTGCTCATCCAGTCAGCCACACACCTTCACCACCAACTTCAGCACAGCCCGGGGTAAACGTCAGCAGGCCATTCTGAAACTCATATGTTTGGGGGACAGGCCCCACACCGCACAGGAGTTGTGGCGGGGTATAGAACAACAGACCGACGAGTGGTTGCTGCCGGTGAGCCTCAAGCCCGGCCTGGTGGTGTGTGATAATGGGCGAAATCTCGTTGCAGCTCTGGGACTAGCCAATTTGACGCACATCCCTTGCTTGGCGCATGTGCTGAATTTGGTGGTGCAGAAGTTCATTCACAACTACCCCGACATGTCAGAGCTGCTGCATAAAGTGCGGGCCGTCTGTTCGCGCTTCCGGCGTTCACATCCTGCTGCTGCTCGCCTGTCTGCGCTACAGCGTAACTTCGGCCTTCCCGCTCACCGCCTCATATGCGACGTGCCCACCAGGTGGAACTCCACCTTGCACATGCTGGACAGACTGTGCGAGCAGCAGCAGGCCATAGTGGAGTTTCAGCTGCAGCACGCACGGGTCAGTCGCACTACAGAACAGCACCACTTCACCACCAATGACTGGGCCTCCATGCGAGACCTGTGTGCCCTGTTGCGCTGTTTCGAGTACTCCACCAACATGGCCAGTGGCGATGACACCGTTATCAGCGTTACAATACCACTTCTATGTCTCCTTGAGAAAACACTTAGGGCGATGATGGAACAGGAGGTGGCCCAGGAGGAGGAGGAGGAGGATGAGGAAGAGGGGTCATTTTTAGCACTTTCAGGCCAGTCTCTTCGAAGTGACTCAGAGGGAGGTTTTTTGCAACAGCAGAGGCCAGGTACAAATGTGGCCAGCCAGGGCCCACTACTGGAGGACGAGGAGGACGAGGATGAGGAGGAGGTGGAGGAGGATGAGGATGAAGCATGGTCACAGCGGGGTGGCACCCAACGCAGCTCGGGTCCATCACTGGTGCGTGGCTGGGGGGAAAGGCAGGACGATGACGATACGCCTCCCACAGAGGACAGCTTGTCCTTACCCCTGGGCAGCCTGGCACACATGAGCGACTACATGCTGCAGTGCCTGCGCAACGACAGCAGAGTTGCCCACATTTTAACCTGTGCGGACTACTGGGTTGCCACCCTGCTGGATCCACGCTACAAAGACAATGTGCCCACCTTACTTCCTGCACTGGAGCGTGATAGGAAGATGCGCGAGTACAAGCGCACGTTGGTAGACGCGCTACTGAGAGCATTCCCAAATGTCACAGGGGAACAAGTGGAAGCCCAAGGCCAAGGCAGAGGAGGAGCAAGAGGTCGCCAAGGCAGCTGTGTCACGGCCAGCTCCTCTGAGGGCAGGGTTAGCATGGCAGAGATGTGGAAAACTTTTGTCAACACGCCACAGCTAACTGCACCACCACCTGATACGCAACGTGTTAGCAGGAGGCAACATTTTACTAACATGGTGGAACAGTACGTGTGCACACCCCTCCACGTACTGACTGATGGTTCGGCCCCATTCAACTTCTGGGTCTCTAAATTGTCCACGTGGCCAGAGCTAGCCTTTTATGCCTTGGAGGTGCTGGCCTGCCCGGCAGCCAGCGTTTTGTCTGAACGTGTATTCAGCACGGCAGGGGGCGTCATTACAGACAAACGCAGCCGCCTGTCTACAGCCAATGTGGACAAGCTGACGTTCATAAAAATGAACCAGGCATGGATCCCACAGGACCTGTCCGTCCCTTGTCCAGATTAGACATTAACTACCTCCCCATAACCATATATTATTGGACTCCAGGGCACTTCCTCATTCAATCCTATTTTTATTTTCATTTTACCATTATATTGCGATGCTACCCAAAGTTGAATGAACCTCTCCTCTGCCTGTGTGCTAGGCCTAAATATATGCCAATGGACTGTTGCAGTGGTGGCTGACATGAAGCCTGATTCTCTGCTATGACATGCAGACTAATTCTCTGCTGACATGAAGCCAGATTGTCTGTTACGGGACCTCTCTCCTCTGCCTGGGTGCTGGGCCTAAATTTATGACAATGGACTGTTGCAGTGGTGGCTGACGTGAAGCCTGATTCTCTGCTATGACATGCAGACTGATTCTCTGCTGTCATGAAGCCAGATTGTCTGTTACGGGACCTTTCTCCTCTACCTGGGTTCTGGGCCTAAATTTATGAAAATTGACTCTTACAGTGGTGGGTGACGTGAAGCCTGATTCTCTGCTATGATATGAAGACTGATTCTCTGCTGACATGAAGCCAGATTGTCTGTTACGGGACCTTTCTCCTCTGCCTGGGTTCTGGGCCTAAATTTATGAAAATTGACTCTTACAGTGGTGGGTGACGTGAAGCCTGATTCTCTGCTATGATATGAAGACTGATTCTCTGCTGACATGAAGCCAGATTGTCTGTTACGGGACCTTTCTCCTCTGCCTGGGTTCTGGGCCTAAATTTATGAAAATTGACTCTTACAGTGGTGGGTGACGTGAAGCCTGATTCTCTGCTATGATATGAAGACTGATTCTCTGCTGACATGAAGCCAGATTGTCTGTTACGGGACCTTTCTCCTCTGCCTGGGTTCTGGGCCTAAATTTATGAAAATTGACTCTTACAGTGGTGGGTGACGTGAAGCCTGATTCTCTGCTATGATATGAAGACTGATTCTCTGCTGACATGAAGCCAGATTGTCTGTTACGGGACCTTTCTCCTCTGCCTGGGTTCTGGGCCTAAATTTATGAAAATTGACTCTTACAGTGGTGGGTGACGTGAAGCCTGATTCTCTGCTATGATATGAAGACTGATTCTCTGCTGACATGAAGCCAGATTGTCTGTTACGGGACCTTTCTCCTCTGCCTGGGTTCTGGGCCTAAATTTATGAAAATTGACTCTTACAGTGGTGGGTGACGTGAAGCCTGATTCTCTGCTATGATATGAAGACTGATTCTCTGCTGACATGAAGCCAGATTGTCTGTTACGGGACCTCTCTCCTCTGCCTGGGTGCTGGGCCTAAATATATGCCAATGGACTGTTGCAGTGGTGGCTGACGTGAAGCCTCATTCTCTGCTATGACATGCAGACTAATTCTCTGCTGACATGAAGACAGATTCTCTGTTACGGGACCTCTCTCCTCTGCCTGGGTGCCGGGGCCTAAATATCTGAGAATGGACTGTTCCAGTGGTGGCTGACGTGAAGCCTCATTCTCTGCTATGACATGCAGACTAATTCTCTGCTGACATGAAGACAGATTCTCTGTTACGGGACCTCCCTCCTCTGCCTGGGTGCTGGGCCTAAATATATGCCAATGGACTGTTGCAGTGGTGGCTGACGTGAAGCCTCATTCTCTGCTATGACATGCAGACTAATTCTCTGCTGACATGAAGACAGATTCTCTGTTACGGGACCTCCCTCCTCTGCCTGGGTGCTGGGCCTAAATATATGCCAATGGACTGTTGCAGTGGTGGCTGACGTGAAGCCTCATTCTCTGCTATGACATGCAGACTGATTCTCTGCTGACATGAAGCCAGATTCTCTGTTACGGGACCTCTCTCCTCTGCCTGTGTGTGTGCTGGGCCTAAATATATGCCAATGGACTGTTGCAGTGGTGGCTGACGTGAAGCCTCATTCTCTGCTATGACATGCAGACTGATTCTCTGCTGACATGAAGCCAGATTCTCTGTTACGGGACCTCTCTCCTCTGCCTGTGTGTGTGCTGGGCCTAAATATATGCCAATGGACTGTTGCAGTGGTGGCTGACGTGAAGCCTCATTCTCTGCTATGACATGCAGACTAATTCTCTGCTGACATGAAGACAGATTCTCTGTTACGGGACCTCCCTCCTCTGCCTGGGTGCTGGGCCTAAATATATGCCAATGGACTGTTGCAGTGGTGGCTGACGTGAAGCCTCATTCTCTGCTATGACATGCAGACTGATTCTCTGCTGACATGAAGCCAGATTCTCTGTTACGGGACCTCTCTCCTCTGCCTGTGTGTGTGCTGGGCCTAAATATATGCCAATGGACTGTTGCAGTGGTGGCTGACGTGAAGCCTCATTCTCTGCTATGACATGCAGACTGATTCTCTGCTGACATGAAGCCAGATTCTCTGTTACGGGACCTCTCTCCTCTGCCTGTGTGTGTGCTGGGCCTAAATATATGCCAATGGACTGTTGCAGTGGTGGCTGACGTGAAGCCTCATTCTCTGCTATGACATGCAGACTAATTCTCTGCTGACATGAAGACAGATTCTCTGTTACGGGACCTCCCTCCTCTGCCTGGGTGCTGGGCCTAAATATATGCCAATGGACTGTTGCAGTGGTGGCTGACGTGAAGCCTCATTCTCTGCTATGACATGCAGACTAATTCTCTGCTGACATGAAGACAGATTCTCTGTTACGGGACCTCTCTCCTCTGCCTGGGTGCCGGGGCCTAAATATCTGAGAATGGACTGTTCCAGTGGTGGGTGACGGGAAGCCAGATTCTCTGCTATGGAACCTCTCTCCAATTGATTTTGGTTAATTTTTATTTATTTAATTTTTATTTTAATTCATTTCCCTATCCACATTTGTTTGCAGGGGATTTACCTACATGTTGCTGCCTTTTGCAGCCCTCTAGCTCTTTCCTGGGCTGTTTTACAGCCTTTTTAGTGCCGAAAAGTTCGGGTCCCCATTGACTTCAATGGGGTTCGGGTTCGGGACGAAGTTCGGATCGGGTTCGGATCCCGAACCCGAACATTTCCGGGATGTTCGGCCGAACTTCTCGAACCCGAACATCCAGGTGTTCGCTCAACTCTACTCACTTCCCATGGCTCTGAGTGATGATTCCCCTGCAGGCTGCCAGACTGACGACTCATACTCTTCACTCGAACTTCAGTTACTTTCTGCTTTTATATGTAATCGAGAACAATTTTGTTGGACATGTCTTCCTCAATGTGCTATAAACTCACCAAGCCAATACAATCAAGTCCTCCATTCCATTCTTCAAGGATGGGCCTGTGTGTTTGAGGACACGGAGCTCATACAATACATAGATGATGTATTATTATGCTGTACGGATCTTACTGGATGTGAAAGGAAATCTGTGTCCCTTATGATCTACCTTGCAGAGCATGGCTGTAAAGCATCCAGAAATAAATTACAATGGTGTAAGACCACTGGGGCATTGTATTTCATATGGTACAAAACATCTGTCACCAGAACGTAAAACTGCCATTAGTGAATCTCCCTTGCCTAAATCTGCTAAGCAACTCCGTATTTTCTTGGGGTTGGTCTTCTCTGTTGCAGCCCTTATATGGTGCTATGGGCAGGAAGCCCTTCTTGTTAACCCCTGAAGAGCAAGATACTATTCACACCCTTAAAATGACTATTATATCGGCCACTGCTCTCGGACTTCCAAAATATAACAAACCATTCTATTTGTATTGCCATGAACAAGGAGTTCTTACACAGACACAACGACCAATTGCATATTACTCTGTGAAGTTAGACCCATTCATCAAAAGTTCACCTACCTGCATACGAGCAGTGGCTGCTGCACACGAGATTAAGAAAAAGGCAAGAGACATAGTATTGGACCATCCTTTAATTGTATTGGTTCCACATGCAGTAAGTGAAATACTTAGATCCATAGAAATCACATGTCCACTTCACGTCTTACTAAATATGAAACTTCCCTCCTCACTCCTTCTAATTTGACAATTAGACACTGCATTGTGCTAAACCCTGCCACACTGCTACCTCAAGATCCAATGGAGGAATTGCAGGAAGAAATAGAACATTTTGTAAATCAATGGTAAAAAGCAGAACAGACAAGCAAGGATTATCCATTCTGCTGGGAGGAGGATGGGGTGCTAGAATACTTGAGTTCAGAGAATATAAACGAGCAACATGATTGTTTAGAACTTATGGAGGCCGAAATGCAGACTATGGAACATGTACATTCAGAATCAAACTTTGAGTTTTTTGTAGATGACTCCAGGTTCTTCCAAAATGGATCATTTCGGACAGGGTATGCTGTCAGTACCCAAACTAATGTTATCAAACAAGAACCACTCCCTCCAGCAATGTCAGCACAGGAAGCAGAGCTGAAGGCACTCACTGAGGCTTGTAAGATGGCCGAGGGTAAGACTGCTAACATTTATACAGATTCCAGGTATGCCTTTCGTATCGCTCATGATTATGGTCCAGGAACAATTTTAACTGATGATGGGCTGTGGAGGGTAAGGAAAAAACTCTGCCTTCCGAGGGCACTGTACCCGAAGATGACGAATTTGACACATGGGCCGAGGCATGTTTCTAAGGAGATAATGTGTGATGTGGCTTCTCAGTGGTGGGTGGCTCCTGGGTTCAGCAGTGCTGCCACCAAGTTTTCCAAGGCTGCATGACATGTGCCTGCAATAATCCTGGGAGAACCGTGAGAGTTCAAGGAGGGCAAATGCCCATGTCATCTTACCCATTTCAAAGACTGCAGATTGATTACATTTAGGGATGAGCGAACCCGAACTGTATAGTTCGGGTTCGTACCGAATTTTGGGGTGTCCGTGACACGGACCCGAACCCGGACATTTTCGTAAAAGTCCGGGTTCGGGTTCGGTGTTCGTCGCTTTCTTCGCGCTTTTGTGACGCTTTCTTGGCGCTTTTTGAAAGGCTGCAAAGCAGCCAATCAACAAGCGTCATACTACTTGCCCCAAGAGGCCATCACAGCCATGCCTACTATTGGCATGGCTGTGATTGGCCAGAGCACCATGTGACCCAGCCTCTATTTAAGCTGGAGTCACATAGCGCCGCCCGTCACTCTGCTCTGATTAGCGTAGGGAGAGGTTGCGGCTGCGACAGTAGGGCGAGATTAGGCAGATTAACTCCTCCAAAGGACTTGATTAACTGATCGATCTGCAGCTGTGGATCATTGAGCTGCTGATCCTCAATTGCTCACTGTTTTTAGGCTGCACAGACCGTTTGTCAGTCTCATTTTTCTGGGGTGATCGGCGGCCATTTTGTGTCTTGTGGTGCGCCAGCACAAGCTGCGACCAAGTGCATTTAACCCTCAATGGTGTGGTTGTTTTTTGGCTAAAGCCTACATCAGGGTGAAGCTGTGACACCAAGTGCATTTAACCAGCAATAGTCTGTTCATTTTTTGGCCATATACAAAATCAGGGGCAAGCTGCGCCTGTCACCAAGTGCATTTAACCCTCAATGGTGTGGTTGTTTTTTGGCTAAAGCCTACATCAGGGTGAAGCTGTCACACCAAGTGCATTTAACCAGCAATAGTCTGTTCATTTTTTGGCCATATACAAAATCAGGGGCAAGCTGCGCCTGTCACCAAGTGCATTTAACCCTCAATGGTGTGGTTGTTTTTTGGCTAAAGCCTACATCAGGGTGAAGCTGTCACACCAAGTGCATTTAACCAGCAATAGTCTGTTCATTTTTTGGCCATATACAAAATCAGGGGCAAGCTGCGCCTGTCACCAAGTGCATTTAACCCTCAATGGTGTGGTTGTTTTTTGGCTAAAGCCTACATCAGGGTGAAGCTGTCACACCAAGTGCATTTAACCAGCAATAGTCTGTTCATTTTTTGGCCATATCCCAGTCTAATTCTGTCACTAAATCCATACCGGTCACCCAGCGCCTAAATACTAGGCCTCAAATTTATATCCAGCTAAATCTGTCCCTAGTGCTGTAGCTGGGCGAGTTATTTAGTGTCCGTTCAAGCACATTTCTTGTTCTGGGTTGAAATACAATTCCCAATTTAGCAATTTCATAATTTAGTGGTTCCTGCTATATCAGAGCTCTTTGAAATCTATCCCAAAAAGGGTATATAATATTGAAGGTGCACATAGGGTCATTCAGAGTAACTTCACACACACCCGCTACTGTGTATTTCCAAGTCTAATTCTGTCACTAAATCCATACCGGTGACCCAGCGCTTAAATACTAGGCCTCAAATTTAATTCCCTCTAAATCTCTCGTTACCCACCGCTGTACTGTTGTTGCTGGGCAAGATATTTAGTGTCCGTCAAAGCACATTTTTTGTTCTGGGTTGAAGTACAATTCCCAATTTAGCAATTTCATAATTTAGTGGTTTCTGCTATATCAGAGCTATTTGAAATCTATCCCAAAAAGGGTATATAATATTGAAGGTGCACATAGGGTCATTCAGAATAACTTCACACACACCCGCTACTGTGTATTTCCAAGTCTAATTCTGTCACTAAACCCATACCTGTCACCCAGCGCCTAAATACTAGGCCTCAAATTTAAATCCCTCTAAATCTCTCGTTACCGTTGTCCTGTTGTAGCTGGGAAAGTTATTTAGTGCCCGTCAAAGCACATTTTTTGTTCTGGGTTGAAGTACAATTCCCAATTTAGCAATTTCATAATTTAGTGGTTCCTGCTATATCAGAGCTATTTGAAATCTATCCCAAAAAGGGTATATAATATTGAAGGTGCACATAGGGTCATTCAGAATAACTTCACACACACCCGCTACTGTGTATTTCCAAGTCTAATTCTGTCACTAAATCCATACCGGTGACCCAGCGCCTAAATACTAGGCCTCAAATTTAATTCCCTCTAAATCTCTCGTTACCCACCGCTGTACTGTTGTTGCTGGGCAAGATATTTAGTGTCCGTCAAAGCACATTTTTTGTTCTGGGTTGAAGTACAATTCCCAATTTAGCAATTTCATAATTTAGTGGTTTCTGCTATATCAGAGCTATTTGAAATCTATCCCTAAAAGGGTATATAATATTGAAGGTGCACATAGGGTCATTCAGAATAACTTCACACACACCCGCTACTGTGTATTTCCAAGTCTAATTCTGTCACTAAACCCATACCTGTCACCCAGCGCCTAAATACTAGGCCTCAAATTTATATCCAGCTAAATCTGTCCCTAGTGCTGTAGCTGGGCGAGTTATTTAGTGTCCGTTCAAGCACATTTCTTGTTCTGGGTTGAAATACAATTCCCAATTTAGCAATTTCATAATTTAGTGGTTCCTGCTATATCAGAGCTCTTTGAAATCTATCCCAAAAAGGGTATATAATATTGAAGGTGCACATAGGGTCATTCAGAGTAACTTCACACACACCCGCTACTGTGTATTTCCAAGTCTAATTCTGTCACTAAATCCATACCGGTGACCCAGCGCCTAAATACTAGGCCTCAAATTTAATTCCCTCTAAATCTCTCGTTACCCACCGCTGTACTGTTGTTGCTGGGCAAGATATTTAGTGTCCGTCAAAGCACATTTTTTGTTCTGGGTTGAAGTACAATTCCCAATTTAGCAATTTCATAATTTAGTGGTTTCTGCTATATCAGAGCTATTTGAAATCTATCCCAAAAAGGGTATATAATATTGAAGGTGCACATAGGGTCATTCAGAATAACTTCACACACACCCGCTACTGTGTATTTCCAAGTCTAATTCTGTCACTAAACCCATACCTGTCACCCAGCGCCTAAATACTAGGCCTCAAATTTAAATCCCTCTAAATCTCTCGTTACCGTTGTCCTGTTGTAGCTGGGAAAGTTATTTAGTGCCCGTCAAAGCACATTTTTTGTTCTGGGTTGAAGTACAATTCCCAATTTAGCAATTTCATAATTTAGTGGTTCCTGCTATATCAGAGCTATTTGAAATCTATCCCAAAAAGGGTATATAATATTGAAGGTGCACATAGGGTCATTCAGAATAACTTCACACACACCCGCTACTGTGTATTTCCAAGTCTAATTCTGTCACTAAATCCATACCGGTGACCCAGCGCCTAAATACTAGGCCTCAAATTTAATTCCCTCTAAATCTCTCGTTACCCACCGGTGTACTGTTGTTGCTGGGCAAGATATTTAGTGTCCGTCAAAGCACATTTTTTGTTCTGGGTTGAAGTACAATTCCCAATTTAGCAATTTCATAATTTAGTGGTTTCTGCTATATCAGAGCTATTTGAAATCTATCCCTAAAAGGGTATATAATATTGAAGGTGCACATAGGGTCATTCAGAATAACTTCACACACACCCGCTACTGTGTATTTCCAAGTCTAATTCTGTCACTAAACCCATACCTGTCACCCAGCGCCTAAATACTAGGCCTCAAATTTAAATCCCTCTAAATCTCTCGTTACCGTTGTCCTGTTGTAGCTGGGAAAGTTATTTAGTGCCCGTCAAAGCACATTTTTTGTTCTGGGTTGAAGTACAATTCCCAATTTAGCAATTTCATAATTTAGTGGTTCCTGCTATATCAGAGCTATTTGAAATCTATCCCAAAAAGGGTATATAATATTGAAGGTGCACATTGGGTCATTCAGAATAACTTCACACACACGCTTCTGTGCATTTCCAAGTCTAATTCTGTCACTAAATCCATACCGGTGACCCAGCGCCTAAATACTAGGCCTCAAATTTAATTCCCTCTAAATCTCTCGTTACCCACCGCTGTACTGTTGTTGCTGGGCAAGATATTTAGTGTCCGTCAAAGCACATTTTTTGTTCTGGGTTGAAGTACAATTCCCAATTTAGCAATTTCATAATTTAGTGGTTTCTGCTATATCAGAGCTATTTGAAATCTATCCCTAAAAGGGTATATAATATTGAAGGTGCACATAGGGTCATTCAGAATAACTTCACACACACCCGCTACTGTGTATTTCCAAGTCTAATTCTGTCACTAAATCCATACCGGTGACCCAGCGCCTAAATACTAGGCCTCAAATTTAATTCCCTCTAAATCTCTCGTTACCCACCGTTGTACTGTTGTTGCTGGGCAAGATATTTAGTGTCCGTCAAAGCACATTTTTTGTTCTGGGTTGAAGTACAATTCCCAATTTAGCAATTTCATAATTTAGTGGTTTCTGCTATATCAGAGCTATTTGAAATCTATCCCTAAAAGGGTATATAATATTCAAGGTGCACATTGGGTCATTCAGAATAACTTCACACACACACGCTTCTGTGCATTTCCAAGTCTAATTCTGTCACTAAATCCATACCGGTCACCCAGCGCCTAAATACTAGGCCTCAAATTTATATCCCGCTGAATTTGAATACAATACATTGGGCCAAATAATATATTTGTTGTTGTGGTGAACCATAACAATGAGAAAAACATCTAGTAAGGGACGCGGACGTGGACATGGTCGTGGTGGTGTTAGTGGACCCTCTGGTGCTGGGAGAGGACGTGGCCGTTCTGCCACATCCACACGTCCTAGTGTACCAACTACCTCAGGTCCCAGTAGCCGCCAGAATTTACAGCGATATATGGTGGGGCCCAATGCCGTTCTAAGGATGGTAAGGCCTGAGCAGGTACAGGCATTAGTCAATTGGGTGGCCGACAGTGGATCCAGCACGTTCACATTATCTCCCACCCAGTCTTCTGCAGAAAGCGCACAGATGGCGCCTGAAAACCAACCCCATCAGTCTGTCACATCACCCCCATGCATACCAGGGAAACTGTCTCAGCCTCAAGTTATGCAGCAGTCTCTTATGCTGTTTGAAGACTCCGCTGGCAGGGTTTCCCAAGGGCATCCACCTAGCCCTTCCCCAGCGGTGAAAGACATAGAATGCACTGACGCACAACCACTTATGTTTCCTGATGATGAGGACATGGGAATACCACCTCAGCATGTCTCTGATGATGACGAAACACAGGTGCCAACTGCTGCGTCTTTCTGCAGTGTGCAGACTGAACAGGAGGTCAGGGATCAAGACTGGGTGGAAGACGATGCAGGGGACGATGAGGTCCTAGACCCCACATGGAATGAAGGTCGTGCCACTGACTTTCACAGTTCGGAGGAAGAGGCAGTGGTGAGACCGAGCCAACAGCGTAGCAAAAGAGGGAGCAGTGGGCAAAAGCAGAACACCCGCCGCCAAGAGACTCCGCCTGCTACTGACCGCCGCCATCTGGGACCGAGCACCCCAAAGGCAGCTTCAAGGAGTTCCCTGGCATGGCACTTCTTCAAACAATGTGCTGACGACAAGACCCGAGTGGTTTGCACGCTGTGCCATCAGAGCCTGAAGCGAGGCATTAACGTTCTGAACCTGAGCACAACCTGCATGACCAGGCACCTGCATGCAAAGCATGAACTGCAGTGGAGTAAACACCTTAAAACCAAGGAAGTCACTCAGGCTCCCCCTGCTACCTCTTCTGCTGCTGCCGCCTCGGCCTATTCTGCTGCTGCCGCCTCGGCCTCTTCCTCCGCCTCTGGAGGAACGTTGGCACCTGCCGCCCAGCAAACAGGGGATGTACCACCAACACCACCACCACCACCTCCGTCACCAAGCGTCTCAACCATGTCACACGCCAGCGTTCAGCTCTCCATCTCACAAACATTTGATAGAAAGCGTAAATTCCCACCTAGCCACCCTCGATCCCTGGCCCTGAATGCCAGCATTTCTAAACTACTGGCCTATGAAATGCTGTCATTTAGGCTGGTGGACACAGACAGCTTCAAACAGCTCATGTCGCTTGCTGTCCCACAGTATGTTGTTCCCAGCCGGCACTACTTCTCCAAGAGAGCCGTGCCTTCCCTGCACAACCAAGTATCCGATAAAATCAAGTGTGCACTGCGCAACGCCATCTGTAGCAAGGTCCACCTAACCACAGATACGTGGACCAGTAAGCACGGCCAGGGACGCTATATCTCCCTAACTGCACACTGGGTAAATGTAGTGGCAGCTGGGCCCCAGGCGGAGAGCTGTTTGGCGCACGTCCTTCCGCCGCCAAGGATCGCAGGGCAACATTCTTTGCCTCCTGTTGCCACCTCCTCCTTCTCGGCTTCCTCCTCCTCTTCTTCCACCTGCTCATCCAGTCAGCCACACACCTTCACCACCAACTTCAGCACAGCCCGGGGTAAACGTCAGCAGGCCATTCTGAAACTCATATGTTTGGGGGACAGGCCCCACACCGCACAGGAGTTGTGGCGGGGTATAGAACAACAGACCGACGAGTGGTTGCTGCCGGTGAGCCTCAAGCCCGGCCTGGTGGTGTGTGATAATGGGCGAAATCTCGTTGCAGCTCTGGGACTAGCCAATTTGACGCACATCCCTTGCTTGGCGCATGTGCTGAATTTGGTGGTGCAGAAGTTCATTCACAACTACCCCGACATGTCAGAGCTGCTGCATAAAGTGCGGGCCGTCTGTTCGCGCTTCCGGCGTTCACATCCTGCTGCTGCTCGCCTGTCTGCGCTACAGCGTAACTTCGGCCTTCCCGCTCACCGCCTCATATGCGACGTGCCCACCAGGTGGAACTCCACCTTGCACATGCTGGACAGACTGTGCGAGCAGCAGCAGGCCATAGTGGAGTTTCAGCTGCAGCACGCACGGGTCAGTCGCACTACAGAACAGCACCACTTCACCACCAATGACTGGGCCTCCATGCGAGACCTGTGTGCCCTGTTGCGCTGTTTCGAGTACTCCACCAACATGGCCAGTGGCGATGACACCGTTATCAGCGTTACAATACCACTTCTATGTCTCCTTGAGAAAACACTTAGGGCGATGATGGAAGAGGAGGTGGCCCAGGAGGAGGAGGAGGAGGAGGAGGAAGAGGGGTCATTTTTAGCACTTTCAGGCCAGTCTCTTCGAAGTGACTCAGAGGGAGGTTTTTGGCAACAGCAGAGGCCAGGTACAAATGTGGCCAGCCAGGGCCCACTACTGGAGGACGAGGAGGACGAGGATGAGGAGGAGGTGGAGGAGGATGAGGATGAAGCATGGTCACAGCGGGGTGGCACCCAACGCAGCTCGGGTCCATCACTGGTGCGTGGCTGGGGGGAAAGGCAGGACGATGACGATACGCCTCCCACAGAGGACAGCTTGTCCTTATCCCTGGGCAGCCTGGCACACATGAGCGACTACATGCTGCAGTGCCTGCGCAACGACAGCAGAGTTGCCCACATTTTAACCTGTGCGGACTACTGGGTTGCCACCCTGCTGGATCCACGCTACAAAGACAATGTGCCCACCTTACTTCCTGCACTGGAGCGTGATAGGAAGATGCGCGAGTACAAGCGCACGTTGGTAGACACGCTACTGAGAGCATTCCCAAATGTCACAGGGGAACAAGTGGAAGCCCAAGGCCAAGGCAGAGGAGGAGCAAGAGGTCGCCAAGGCAGCTGTGTCACGGCCAGCTCCTCTGAGGGCAGGGTTAGCATGGCAGAGATGTGGAAAACTTTTGTCAACACGCCACAGCTAACTGCACCACCACCTGATACGCAACGTGTTAGCAGGAGGCAACATTTCACTAACATGGTGGAACAGTACGTGTGCACACCCCTCCACGTACTGACTGATGGTTCGGCCCCATTCAACTTCTGGGTCTCTAAATTGTCCACGTGGCCAGAGCTAGCCTTTTATGCCTTGGAGGTGCTGGCCTGCCCGGCAGCCAGCGTTTTGTCTGAACGTGTATTCAGCACGGCAGGGGGCGTCATTACAGACAAACGCAGCCGCCTGTCTACAGCCAATGTGGACAAGCTGACGTTCATAAAAATGAACCAGGCATGGATCCCACAGGACCTGTCCGTCCCTTGTCCAGATTAGACATTAACTACCTCCCCATAACCATATATTATTGGACTCCAGGGCACTTCCTCATTCAATCCTATTTTTATTTTCATTTTACCATTATATTGCGAGGCTACCCAAAGTTGAATGAACCTCTCCTCTGCCTGTGTGCTAGGCCTAAATATATGCCAATGGACTGTTGCAGTGGTGGGTGACGTGAAGCCTCATTCTCTGCTATGACATGCAGACTGATTCTCTGCTGACATGAAGCCAGATCCTCTGTTACGGGAGCTCTCTCCTCTGCCTGGGTGCTGGGCCTAAATTTATGACAATTGACTGTTGCAGTGGTGGGTGACGTGAAGCCTGATTCTCTGCTATGATATGAAGACTGATTCTCTGCTGACATGAAGCCAGATTGTCTGTTACGGGACCTTTCTCCTCTGCCTGGGTTCTGGGCCTAAATTTATGAAAATTGACTCTTACAGTGGTGGGTGACGTGAAGCCTGATTCTCTGCTATGATATGAAGACTGATTCTCTGCTGACATGAAGCCAGATTCTCTGTTACGGGACCTCTCTCCTCTGCCTGGGTGCTGGGTAGTGTTGAGCGCGAATATTCGAAAAGCAAATTTTTTTCGCGAATATCGCAACTTCGCGATTTCGCGAATATTTCGAATATAGTGCTATATATTCGTAAAAACGAATATTCGTTTTTTGTTTCCCCCCCCCCCCCCACAAAATTACAGTACACATATAATTGATTGTTTCCCAAAGGTCCAACAGCTCAGATCTTACTCACATTGCCTAGAAAGTGATTGAGGCGCGAATCTTCGTAAGGCGATTTTATTAGCGCACATGCGAATATCGGCACGTCCCAGAACAGAGGCAAAGGGCTTTGCATTCATACATTAGTGAATTGAGTTGCGAATCTTCGTAAGGCGATTTTATTAGCGCACATGCGAATATCTACACTTGTCCCAGAACAGAGGCAAAGGGCTTTGCATTCATACATTAGTGATTGAATTGAGCTGCGAATCTTCGTAAGGCGATTTTATTAACGCAAATGCAAATATCTACACTTGTCCCCAGAACAGAGAGGCAAAGGCCTGTGCATTCATATAGTATAGCACCATATTCGCGAATACGTAGAACTTCGTAAAAGTCGATTTACGAATATTCGTATTTTTTATTTTACTTTCCACCTTACAGATTACATTGATCTGTACTCTGTCAACTACTGTCATCACCCCCCACTGTATCTCGATTGATTCCCAAAAGTCTCACATTCCCTAGAAAGTGATTGAGGTGCGAATCTTCGTAAGGCGATTTTATTAGCGCACATGCGAATATCTACACTTGTCCCAGAACAGAGGCAAAGGGCATTGCATTCATACATTAGTGATTGAATTGAGTTGCGAATCTTCGTAAGGCGATTTCATTAGCGCACATGTGAATTTTGCATAGCATATGTATTATGCGATAATTCGAATTATCGCATATGCGAAATAATAACGAATTTGAATAATCGCGAATATTTTACGAATATTCTTTCGAATATTCACAAAATTTCGCGAATTCGAATATGGGACATGCCGCTCAACACTAGTGCTGGGCCTAAATTTATGACAATGGACTGTTGCAGTGGTGGGTGACGTGAAGCCTGATTCTCTGCTATGACATGCAGACTGATTCTCTGCTGACATGAAGCCAGATTGTCTGTTACGGGACCTCTCTCCTCTGCCTGGGTGCTGGGCCTAAATATATGCCAATGGACTGTTGCAGTGGTGGCTGACGTGAAGCCTCATTCTCTGCTATGACATGCAGACTAATTCTCTGCTGACATGAAGACAGATTCTCTGTTACGGGACCTCTCTCCTCTGCCTGGGTGCCGGGGCCTAAATATCTGAGAATGGACTGTTCCAGTGGTGGCTGACGTGAAGCCTCATTCTCTGCTATGACATGCAGACTAATTCTCTGCTGACATGAAGACAGATTCTCTGTTACGGGACCTCCCTCCTCTGCCTGGGTGCTGGGCCTAAATATATGCCAATGGACTGTTGCAGTGGTGGCTGACGTGAAGCCTCATTCTCTGCTATGACATGCAGACTAATTCTCTGCTGACATGAAGACAGATTCTCTGTTACGGGACCTCCCTCCTCTGCCTGGGTGCTGGGCCTAAATATATGCCAATGGACTGTTGCAGTGGTGGCTGACGTGAAGCCTCATTCTCTGCTATGACATGCAGACTGATTCTCTGCTGACATGAAGCCAGATTCTCTGTTACGGGACCTCTCTCCTCTGCCTGTGTGTGTGCTGGGCCTAAATATATGCCAATGGACTGTTGCAGTGGTGGCTGACGTGAAGCCTCATTCTCTGCTATGACATGCAGACTGATTCTCTGCTGACATGAAGCCAGATTCTCTGTTACGGGACCTCTCTCCTCTGCCTGTGTGTGTGCTGGGCCTAAATATATGCCAATGGACTGTTGCAGTGGTGGCTGACGTGAAGCCTCATTCTCTGCTATGACATGCAGACTAATTCTCTGCTGACATGAAGACAGATTCTCTGTTACGGGACCTCCCTCCTCTGCCTGGGTGCTGGGCCTAAATATATGCCAATGGACTGTTGCAGTGGTGGCTGACGTGAAGCCTCATTCTCTGCTATGACATGCAGACTGATTCTCTGCTGACATGAAGCCAGATTCTCTGTTACGGGACCTCTCTCCTCTGCCTGTGTGTGTGCTGGGCCTAAATATATGCCAATGGACTGTTGCAGTGGTGGCTGACGTGAAGCCTCATTCTCTGCTATGACATGCAGACTGATTCTCTGCTGACATGAAGCCAGATTCTCTTTTACGGGACCTCTCTCCTCTGCCTGTGTGTGTGCTGGGCCTAAATATATGCCAATGGACTGTTGCAGTGGTGGCTGACGTGAAGCCTCATTCTCTGCTATGACATGCAGACTAATTCTCTGCTGACATGAAGACAGATTCTCTGTTACGGGACCTCCCTCCTCTGCCTGGGTGCTGGGCCTAAATATATGCCAATGGACTGTTGCAGTGGTGGCTGACGTGAAGCCTCATTCTCTGCTATGACATGCAGACTAATTCTCTGCTGACATGAAGACAGATTCTCTGTTACGGGACCTCTCTCCTCTGCCTGGGTGCCGGGGCCTAAATATCTGAGAATGGACTGTTCCAGTGGTGGGTGACGGGAAGCCAGATTCTCTGCTATGGAACCTCTCTCCAATTGATTTTGGTTAATTTTTATTTATTTAATTTTTATTTTAATTCATTTCCCTATCCACATTTGTTTGCAGGGGATTTACCTACATGTTGCTGCCTTTTGCAGCCCTCTAGCTCTTTCCTGGGCTGTTTTACAGCCTTTTTAGTGCCGAAAAGTTCGGGTCCCCATTGACTTCAATGGGGTTCGGGTTCGGGACGAAGTTCGGATCGGGTTCGGATCCCGAACCCGAACATTTCCGGGATGTTCGGCCGAACTTCTCGAACCCGAACATCCAGGTGTTCGCTCAACTCTAATTACATTCAGTTACCTAAGGTAGGACAGTATGAATATGCCCTTGTCTGTATTGATCTCTTTTCAGGATGGCCTGGGGCCTGGCCAATAGCAAAAGCAACAGCGAAGGCTACAGTCAAGAAGATATTGACTGAGGTGGTATGTAGATATAGGGTCTTATAAACTGTGGAGAGTGATAGGGGAACCTACTTTACTGGGAAAGGGATGCAGGAAATCATGGAGGCATTAGGTATAGAACTGTACTGTACTCCATACTGCCTATCATCCTCAAAGTAGCAGAAAAGTAGAATGATTAAATGGAACCTTGAAATTCAAAATTCAGAAGGCCATGATAGAAGCAAAAATGCCTTGGACAGAATGCCTCCCTATAGATTTGTATTCGGTAAGAACCACTCCTCAGAAAACCACCTCTAATCACCCTATGAGATACTTTTTGGTCAGGCTCCTAAGACAGGGTTATACTTTCCTCAACAGACCCAAATGATACATTCAGATCTCACTGCCTATGTGGGGACCCTACAAAATCATTTAACTACTGTACATAAACATGTATATGATTCCCTTCCAGATCCGAATTCAGTGGATGGTACCCATTCCCTCAACCCTGGGAACTGGGTGTGTGTTAACACGTGAGAAAAAGTCTGGATCCTCGATTTGATGGTCCCTTCCAGGTACAACTAACGACACCAACATCTGTGAAGCTTGAAGGCAAACCTACCTGGATACACGCTAGCCACTGCAAATATATCACTACCTCAGAAGAACCACAATGCGAATCTTGAGTGTATGCAGTATTCTCGTACTGGTTAGGAAGGACAATTGGGACAATATGTTTATTAAGCATCATAAGACGATTTTACAAATTACAAATTTATCTGACTGTTGGATATGCACACTAGTGATGGACGAACATCGGCCGGGATGGTTCGCTAACAAGATCGCGTGAACGCGATAAAATTTTTGCGAACCGCAAGTTTGCGGCAGGCACCATTCACTTTAATGGCAGGCGAACCTGAAAAACCTTCAGCTCATATTTGCAGCCACCAAATACTTAGTAGAAGTGTACAAATAGTTCCACAACATAGACAGTGACATACTAGAGGGAGATCAATGAAAAAAATTCCAACTAAAAATATGTATCTTAATCAGGGGACATTTTTATGCATCTTAAGGGAAATTCTCTGAAATGTGCCCTGTTTGAGCCAAGAATTTTTTTATTTTAGGCCACAGGAGTACGGGCCTTATAAATTAGGCAATCACCTGACATAAAATAAATTGTGATTATGTGGCTGGAGGAACATTTTGCGGTCACTGAATAACAATTTTACTGTAGCCCACTTTTTTTTCCCACTTTTTTTGGAGGGCAACTGCTATGGTATATCACACCAGTAGAAATGATATGTTCCAATGTCGCTTGTCACTATCTGTAGCTGAGGTAACGCAGCTAAACCGCAAACAAATGCTGCACTACCCAAATGCACTATATAGAAAGTATATAATTGGTATATAACACCCCGCTTCAATCAGTTTTTTTGTGGGGCAACTGGTATATCAATGTGACATGCAGTCAGAAGACCAAAAAATCCCTTTAGGGGTCTCTAACTAGTATTAAAATATATCTTTATTAGTTCATTACTAAAATCGTGATACACAAATTCTATAAGGAAGATCTAATGTTAAAACTATCAGAATACAGTTGACATGTTGGATATACACTCACCTAAAGAATTATTAGGAAAACTATACTAATACGGTGTTGGACCCCCTTTTGCCTTCAGAACTGCCTTAATTCTACGTGGCATTGATTCAACAAGGTGCTGATAGCATTCTTTATAAATGTTGGCCCATATTAATAGGATAGCATCTTGCAGTTGATGGAGATTTGAGGGATGCACATCCAGGGCACGAAGCTCCTGTTCCACCACATCCCAAAGATGCTAAATATGGTTGAGATCTGGTGACTGTGGGGGCCATTTTAGTACAGTGAACTCATTGTCATGTTCAAGAAACCAATTTGAAATGATTCGAGCTTTGTGACATGGTGCATTATTCTGCTGGAAGTAGCCATCAGAGGATGGGTACATGGTGGTCATGAAGGGACGGACATGGTCAGAAACAATGCTCAGGTAGCCCGTGGCATTTAAACGAGGGCCAATTAGCACTAAGTGGCCTAAAGTGTGCCCAGAAAACATCCCCCACACAATTACACCACCACCACCAGCCTGCACAGTGGTAACAAGACATGATGGATACATGTTCTCATTCTGTTTATGCCAAATTCGGACTCTACCATTTGAATGTCTCAACAAAAATCGAGACTCATCAGACTAGGCAACATTTTTCCAGTCTTCAACAGTCCAATTTTGGTGAGCTCGTGCAAATTGTAGCCTCTTTTTCCTATTTGTAGTGGAGATGAGTGGTACCCGGTGGGGTCTTCTGCTGTTGTAGCCCACCTTTCTTTCCCATTCTGACATTCAGTTTGGAGTTCAGGAGATTGTCTTGACCAGGACCACAACCCTACATGCATTGAAGCAACTGCCATGTGATTGGTTGACTAGATAATTGCATTAATGAGAAATGGAACAGGTGTTCCTAATAATTCTTTAGGTGAGTGTATATTATCTTCTCATGTATTGAACTATCCACTGTTGCTTTTGGCTGGCAACAACTCAGGGGTAAAGTTACATAGAGTGTGTGTTCATGTAAATTCTTATCATGGTAGAACTTATAGAATTTGTGTATCACAATTTTAGTAATTAACTAATAAAGATATATTTTAATATTAGTTAAAGACCCCTAAAGGGATTTTTTGGTCTTCTGACCGCATGTCACATTGTATACTACATCCCGAGGATCCCTAATAGGGCGTGAGAATTGTTGCAACTGGTATATCACACCAGTAGAAATTACAGTATTTGTTCCAATAGCGTTTGGCACTCTGTGTAACTGCAGTATCGCAGCAGAACAGCACTCAACTGCTGCACAATACAAATGCACTATATAGGAAGTATAAGTATATTACACCCCTCAGTAAGTCACACCTATCGATAGCACTCCTATAACAGTCCTTAAAAGGACTTTTGTGGCCCTATTAGCTAGCGTTTGGTGTCCCTAACAGTCCATCCCTGCTCCACACCAAACGCTAGCTAATAGGGCCACAAAAGTCCTTTTAAGGACTGGTATATGTGTGCTATCGATAGGTGTGATACACAGAGGGGTGCGATATACTTATAATATACTTTTATAATAAGTCAAAAACACATAGATCTATATAGTGATCACCTGGAAGTCAGGGGCCTAGGGGCTAGGGGCTTAACCAGGCATATTACATGAACACAACCGTTACAAGATAGTAAGATCAATGCACACTTGTGAAGGACCTGGAAATAAATACAAGAATGACATTGGTGTGAGCAATACAAGACAGTAGCATGGTGAAAGAATAGTAACATTACTCCGGAGTGTTACAATTGCACAATGTCCATACTAATCATTGTGGGTTGTCTCTGCCATGCAGGACAGGATAGATCCTCCAGAACAAGAGGCAGTTTTTTAACTCAGGGCAAGAAATGATGACACCAAAATGACGTTACCCCCTCTTTTAAGTTAGAATTCCCTAATAAGGTGTCTGAAACATGAGTTTTCTAAAGTAAACAATCCTTTTAAGTAGCTACATGGAATGAAAATATGGCTTTAAATACATTAATTTCTCTGCTAATCGGCAGTCCCAAAAGATTTTCACATAAATTGACTTACACATTTATGAAGTAAGAAAGACAGCTGCTTAGCATTTACTTTGCAGGGACGGGATGCTTATAAAACAAAAGAAGAATTGTAGTCGACGATGTTATGTCTTCTGTGTTTCTTTTATTATATCCAAGGGTAAACATTAGATCAAAATGATTTTTAGCAAATTTATTTACTCTCTTAGAAAATAAAGCATCTAAGATTGGATGTCAGACCTATTCTGTATGGTTAGACATGTAAATGTCCTCATTACAGTACCATAACAACAGCAACATGAAGCCAACCATCTTAATGGTCTCATCAATCTGTCCCGCACAGGAATGATAGTGTAATTACTTGGGAAGGAGATCCTGCTCATACAGTATTAAACATTATGGAGACAAGACTTTATGCAGATTAGAAAACTTTTTATTCTGTGTAATAATCGTACACAGTTACGTATTTTTTTATTTTTTATTGTTTGCTGAAAATTTTGGCTGATTTATGGCATCATGGAAGGTGAGCTTGTATTTCTCCCTGCAGCATGGGATATTCAGCCATGTTCACATTGTATTTTATAGGCTTAAAGGGAAGCTGTCAGGAAATTCAAGATCCTGCGGTTTTCCATTTTTTTTTAACGTTTTTGTTATTTCTTTCCTGTCTTCCTGAAGCCATAACTGTTTTATTTTTTCGTTCACATAGCCATATGAAGGTGGTGCATTTAGGGACGGGAGACATCTGTTGTTTTCATGCCTCCTCCATACAGCGTAAAGATGTCGCAGGCGCCGGAATTGGACGATAGCCTGTCTTTACCCGGGACCTCCGTGTCGGGGCGCGCCAGTAACCCCTCTCTGCGGAGCTGGACCATCCCGAAGCTCGTTGCGGAGCTCAACAGGAGGGGAATCCATCATCCCCTCCGCGAGGAAGGCGGAGCTGTACCTGCTCCTGATGACAGCGACCAGCCCTCTCTCTCGTCAATCCAGCTGTCCCTGCTGCAGTTGCAGGCCACCATCGGCAGTCTGGCGGGTTCGGTAGCGGATATCCAAACCAGGATGGGGGAATTGGAGTCCCGGCCTCCGTCGGCGCCACCTTTCCCAGCCCCTCCTGCCTTACCTTTTACTTCCCAGAATACGGCACCAGGTACGGTCCGTGCCAGCCCCCAGATTGCCCCCTCGCACTTCATCCCGGAAAATCTGAAAAGGGACATTCTGGCAGGGAGGGACGTCAACCTGGTGTCCATTCTCATCGCGTCTCAGGACGTGTCTGAGAATAAGGTGATCAATTGCGGGGAGGTCTCGGTGGTTCTCCGGGCCAAGGACGCCCGCCTGAACCATAAGCTGTCGATCCCTGAGTTTGTCCTAGCGTTCAGCCTCTACCGGGATACCATATGCGGCGTCCAGCCACACAGGCGTGAGGAGCTGGACTCATACTTGTACTGAGTCACCGACTTAGGGTACAAGTACGGCCGAACCAACTTTTATGACTATCACCGGTCATTTTCGGCCAAGGCAGCCGCTGCCCTCGCCCAGTTCCAATTCATCACGGACTGGGCGAACCTCGACATGGAGCTGTTCTGTCGCCATTTCGCAGGGTTACAGGCTCCAACGCGCGCTGCGTGTCAATCTATACATCATACTGCCGACTGGTGTCCCAACCTCCCCACCCCGGCCCGGGAAGGCTCCCTGCCAGGCCCCTCTGGCACTCAGCGGTTCCAGGGTTCTACCGACAAGCTGGGCAGGCCCATCACATACTTGGGGCAGAGCCAGGTCTGCAACAGCTTCAACGCGAGGGGTTGTGGTTTTAATATCTGTCGAGCATTGCACATCTGCTCCCTCTGTTTCAGGGCCGCCCCTGCCCCAGCTGTCTGAAGAGACAACGCAAGAACCTATGACTAGCCGACATTAACATCAGGCTCTTGGGCATCCTGCTGCAAGACCACCCCGATCACCAGTCAGTCCAGTTCCTTCTCGCCGGATTCGAGAGGGGCTTCCATACGGGCTTCATTGCCCTCCCTCAAGTTTCCTGGGAGGGAAGGAACCTGCAGTCGGCTAGTCAAGACCCGGAGGCAGTAGCCACCCTGTTGCAGGACGAGGTTCGGAAGGGTTTCCTGCTGGGCCCGTTCAAGTCCATCCCCTTCGCCACTTGGAGGATAAACCCCATTGGTTTGGTCTCCAAGCAGGCCTCTAATAAAAAGCGTTTAATTTATGACTTGTCGGCTCCACACATGTCACCTATCCCCAGCCTTAACTCCCTGATCCCGTCAGAGGAGTTCTCTATGTCTTACGCTTCCATCGACGAAGCCATCCAGTACATTCTGCTGGCCGGGGAAGGGGCTTGGTTGGCCAAGGCCGACATTGCGGACGCCTTTAAGCTGCTCCCCATCCTTCCCCAGTTGTGGCAATATTACGGGTTGCATTGGGCAGACGGGTACTATTTTGCCAACCGGCTCACCTTTGGGTCGAAAAGCAGCCCGTGGCTG
Source organism: Bufo gargarizans (assembly GCF_014858855.1). Taxonomy (NCBI): domain Eukaryota; kingdom Metazoa; phylum Chordata; class Amphibia; order Anura; family Bufonidae; genus Bufo; species Bufo gargarizans. The sequence goes on from NC_058083.1 coordinate 12,684,378, forward strand.
TTCGACAGGTTCGCCTGTGCGCTGCACTGGATCACGGGGTCTGGACATGGTCATCCATTATCTGGATGACTTCCTGGTCGTCGAGAGGCCCCAAGGCTCCCCCTCGGGGTTGGCGAGCTTGCTCTAGCTGTTCGCCGGTCTCGAGGTCCCCGTGGCATCTGCCAAGACAGAGGGTACAGGCACCAGGGTTACCTTCTTGGGCATCACCCTGGATTCGGTCCGCATGGAGGCCAGCCTCCCCGCGGCCAAGCTGGCTAAGATCCAGGCCGCCGTTTCCTCCGCGGCCTCTTCCGGGGTCCTGTCCAAGCGGGAGCTCCAGTCCCTGCTAGGGTCCCTCAACTGTGCGTTCAAAATAATGGCACAGGGCAGGTCCTTCACTTCCCGGCTCCTTAATCTCCTCCCGGCAGCCCCGGATCAGGACTCCACCGTCCAACTGGACAGTCACGCCATAGCGGATCTTCAGATGTGGCAGGCTTTCCTGGCTGGGTGGAATGGCATCTCCTTGTTTGTGCCATCCCCGGATGCAGCATCCCCAACAGTTTTCACCGACGCCGCGGCCTACCGTGGGTTTGCGGCCATCTTCTATCCGCAGTGGTTGGTCGGCAGTTGGCCGGTGGAACTCCTATCCGAGGCTGAGGCTATGAAATCCTCCCTGCTGTTGGAGCTGTACCCAATAGTGGCGGCCGCCCACGTTTGGGGTCCACTCTGGGCAAACAAATCAGTCATATTCAGGACAAACAGTCAGGTCCTGGTAGAGGTAATCTCCAAGGGGAGGGCCAAGTCTATCAGGATCATGTCCCTGCTGCGTAGACTTGTCTGGCTGTCCCTAACGTTCAACTTCCATATCTTCACTTTCCATATCCAGGGAGCACAGAACGTGGCGGCCGACGCCCTGTCCCATTTTAATCTCTATGTTTTCTTTCAGGAACTCCCAGAGGCAGACCCCGTCGGCGTTCCAGCTCCGCCATTCAGCTCCCTCCTGCTGCACTAGAGCCCCTGATAGCAACCGCACGGTCGTTAGTCCAGCGGTCGCTAGCCGCCAACACCGCCAGGAACTATGACGCCGGGTTCAGAATGTACAAGCAGTTCATTGATATCCATCCCCGGGGGAGGTGGACGAGGTCACATTTATCATGGCCTTCATAGCCCATTGCCACGCCCACCACCACCTCTCATTTAACACCATCAAGCTGTATTTGGCCGGCATCCAGCACCATCGGATGCTCAGCGACCCCTCTGCCAAATCCATCTTTTCGAATCAGGCCATAAAAGCCACCCTCAGGGCCATTCAGAAAGTTAGCGCGGCAGTCCAGGTGCGCAGGCAACCAGTGTCAGGTGAGTTTTTCCGCAGATTATCCATAGCCCTAGACGGTCTGCTTTTTGGGCACTCAGCGAGCATCATCACCAAAGCAGCCATGTACCTCGGGTTCTATGGGTTTCTCAGACCCGGGGAGTTCACCTGCGGCGCCATCTCCCCAACAACCCTGCTCATGCGACATCTCGCCTGGCACTCCGACCACTTCATCCTGTCCATTCCATCCTCCAAGACCAATCAAGCCGGTCCTCCCACTGAGGTGGAATTCTTCCCTACGGCCAACTGTTGGTGTCCCATCAAGGTGCTCCAGGAGCTCTTGGCCTCCCTCCAGTCTCCCGCGTTAGACGACCCGTTGCTCCCGATTAACGGTAGGCCCCTTTCTTCGGCCCTGTTTGTCTCCAATATCCGCACCCTGGCGGCAGGGTTGGGGTACAACCCTAGCACGATATCCGGGCACTCCTTTCGTATAGGGGCCACTTCCGCAGCATCCAGTCATCAGGTACCGGCGCACGTCATCCGCAAGATGGGTCGTTGGCGGTCATCCTGCTACGCAAGGTAGATTCCGAATCCGCGGGTTAAGATCTCCAGAGCATTTCGTTCTTTGGCATTATAGGTCCCATAATGCTCCAATAAATGCATTGCACCTTACTCCGTGCCAGTTCTCTTTTTGCCCACTTATTCAGGCCTTACCTCACTGGCTCCGGGCACACTCCAGCCATTCTAGGTCAGGGCAGTACGTAGGCATGCCTATTCTGTTCCTCGCTCAGCTCCTACCACAAATAGTTAAGGCTGCATGCAGCCTGTAATTGTGGGAGGAGCGCCCTCCCCCTATTTAAACCCCCTACTACAAGCAGGAGGGCGCCCGTTTCCTTGCCCCTCTCTCCCATACCCTTCTTCATTCACTCCTCCTGGGTGGCCCACTTATTCAGGCCTTACCTCGTTACTGGCTCCGGGCACACTCCAGCCAGTCTAGGTCAGGGCAGTACGTAGGCATGCCTATTCTGTTCCTCGCTCAGCTCCTACCACAAATATAGCTAAGGGTACTTTCACACTAGCGTTTTTCTTTTCCGGCATAGAGTTCCGTCACAGGGGCTCTATACCGGAAAAGAACTGATCAGTTTTATCCCCATGCATTCTGAATGGAGAGGGGATGTCTTCAGTTCAGTCGTTTTGACTGATCAGGCATGCTGATCAGCATGCTACGGTTTTCTCTCCGGCGAAAAAAAAACTGAAGACATGCCTGAACGCCGGATCCGGCATTTTTTCCCATAGGAATGTATTAGCGCCGGATCCGGCATTCAGAATACCGGAATGCCGGATCCGTCGTTCCGGCATGCGCATGCGCAGATCGGTAAAAATGAGAAAAATGTACAAGACGGATCCGTCGGTCCGCATGACAAGCGGAGAGACGGATCCGTCCTTGCAATGCATTTGTGAGACGGATCCGGATCCGTCTCACAAATGCTTTCATTCAGCAGCAGATCGGCGGATCCGGCGGCCAGTTCCGACGACGGAACTGCCCGCCGGATCACACTGCCGCAAGTGTGAAAGTAGCCTAATGTAAATTTTCTAACTGGACGCCTTACTTTACACACAAAAAGCAAAAAAGAGTGCACGGCTTTATAGTACTGAACAGTGCAATTTATCTACAAAATATAAATAAATAAATAAATACTGCCACCTTTTGGTTACACTGTAATTAGCACCATGACATACCTTCTAGAAAACCATGCTCGGGTGCAGCAGTATATGTACCGTAAATTCTAATTTGGACCAGACAGAGTTGCTGCATTTACATCCTGTGTAATGCTCCACCCCTGCGTACCCTGCACTAGGCAAACCACATAGTTTGACTGAAGTATTCTTCATTCTGCATATGCAACAAACATTAAAACCTTAAAATGAGAATTTCCTGTGAACATTTGTTGTGCAGCGAATAATATCATATAGGGTGCCTGCAAAGAATTTAAAAATGATTTCTTACTGTCATCCTGCTCCTTCTGTAGCTCAGTGTTTGTATTGTTGTAAGGAATGAAGGTTATTGCTGGCTGCTTATAAGATCTCAGCTAATGTGTACTATAATGGTCTGTTACAATTTAAAGAGGTAATCATACAATAGTGTTAATCAGTCACCCCGAGCATCCTGTCAGGCCAAATAATATGGAACACATCAGAATCACGCATAACAATTTGTCTTTTAGATTTCCTAATAGACTGTGGATTATCAAGACTGAAGAGCTTAGAACATCCACAACATAAAAGGGTTACTTAAGTGAAATGTTCGTTTCATATCTATCTATCTATCTATTTATCTATCTAGCCATCCATCTAATCTATCTATCATCTATTGCATCCCATGTATTTTAATGGCAGGAAATAATTGAGTTAGGATAGTGAATGGGGATATGGACACATCCAGGGTGGGGGTAAAGTAGTCTATGGCACATCACGCTCCTCACTGTCTATGGCAGGCACTGATATATTGTGCTGTGATGGCCACTGTGTTTTCTTCTTTGTAAAGCAAACATAATTACAAAAAAACAAAATGGCTGCACACCGTTATATATACAAACAATAGAGCTAAGAAACGGGGGTCATTCTAGATAAAAGTGGTACAATACCGACTATAAATGAATAATGGAAGCTCTTAGCGCACATACGTGTCGGGCCCATCTACCAGGCGTCAAGGTGGCTTCCGCAGATGGGTCCCTATCACTAAATGTACTGCCTCACTTTGGACTTACTTAAGCCTACAATATTCAGGGCAGTGTAGGAACCAGCTACAAGCGTACTCTGCTCAGAAGTCCCAGGTAGATGGGCATGTTCAGTCTAAAAGAGGTGCTACCCACGTATGTGCGCTAAGAGCTTCCATTACTCATTTATAGTCTGTATTGTACCACTTTTATCTAGAATGACCCCCATTTCTTAGCTCTATTGTTTGTATATATAACGGTGTGCAGCCATTTTGTTTTTTGTAATTATGTTTGCTTTACAAAGAAGAAAACACAGTGGCCATCACAGCACAATATATCAGTGCCTGCCATAGACACCACTTGCCCATCAGACGTCTGATTTGTGACTTCACGACACGCTGCAACACTACCTTGTATATGCTTGATAGGCTGCTCTAGCAGAAACATGCCATTAACAATTACCTCTACGAATTCTGCAGCAGGACAGGTTCTGGGAAGCTTGTTTTTCTTTTTACTGCACCAATGGCTGCTCACGTGCGACACATGCAGACTTCTGCGGCCATTTGATGAGATCACCAAACTGGTCAGTCGCAGCCAGGGCGCCATCAGTGATATTGTACCTTGCGCCTTCTTTCTGGAGCATGCATTGCGTTGTGCCATTGATCAAATAATGGTATAAAGCCACGGCACTCCAATGATTCTTTATCATCTGAAGTTTGTTTGCACCTAAAATAGCAACGTCTTGATAGGTCGAAAATGTCTTGATAGGTCGAAACGTTGCAATTTTAGGTGCAAATAAGCTTCAGAAGATAAAGAATCATTGGAGTGCTGTTGCTTTATACCAATATCTGACATTTGTGGGAACCAAAAAGCCAGGACTCGACGCTGCAGGCACTGCCACAAATTGGTTTAGCTAGAAGTGTCCAGTGAGTAGTTCTGTCTTATTGCTACATTGTGTCATTGATCAAGCCGTCGAGGAGCAGGAGCTGGAAGATGAGGAAGTCGCAATGATGAATGAATTCCCAGGGGGGGCCACTCCATCTGAGACAAGTCAATCTGAAGAGGAGGAGGAGGAAGAAGAGCAGGCTTTAAACTTTTCGGGGATCCCTGGTGTTGTCTGTGGCTGGAGGGAGGAGACCGAAGACGAAATTCTCCAAGGCGATGAGCAGGAGCCAGGGTGCTCCACCGCCTTAATGCTCCAGTGTTTGAAGAGGGATCCCGTATAAAAAGCATAAAGGTCAAGGACCTGTACTGGGTGGCAATGTGCTTAGACCGCCGATACAAACACAAAATGGAGGACATGTTACCAGCATCACAGAGGGCTGTCAGAATGCAGCATTTCCAGACCTCGCTGCGAGAGATGCAGCATTCTGCTCTTGCGGGCACTGGCAGAGAAATTTCCACCCACAGCGAAACAGGTGCGGGTACCAATCCTACCTCGTCTGCAAAAAGAGGGCGGTTTGAAGATGTGTTGGTCACTTCAGATATGAAAATCATTCTTGCAGCCAACCCAACGACAGCTCCCCTCCGGATCCAGCCTCAGGGAACGCTTGACAAGTGTCCGACTACATCTGGTTAACGGCCGATGTGGATTCTCTGAGAAGCGAGGAACCCCTTGACTACTGGGTGTGCAGGCTTGACCTGTGGCCAGAGCTGGCACAGTTTGCCATGGAACTCTTGGCTTGCCCCTCGTCGAGTGTCCTGTCCAAAAAGATGTTCAGCGCAGCAGGGGGGATCGTGACCGATAAGTGCACTCGCCTAGTTCATGGCTCATTCATTTAAAAATGAATAAGGCATGGATCTCGGAGGAATTCAACACCTGTGATGACCATGTGAAATTAAATTTCCTCATGCCAGCCCACACATCCGCCACCACTCAGAACAAATAAGGGTCCTTACCTTATTTATATAAAAGGCCTTTTATGTCAGGTGAATTTTTGGGGCTTGCACTGACCGAAAGTTGCATATTTATCCTGAGGCCTGCTAATGTACCTCCAGCCACAGAATCCAAAATTCTTTGCTGTCAGGTGAAGGCCTATTGCCTAACTTTTGGGGCCTGTACTGGCCAACAGTTACATATTTATACTGTGACCGCCTAATGTACCTCCAGCCACAGAACCCAATGTTCTTTGCTGTCAGGTGAATGCCTATTGGCTAATTTTTGGGGCCTGTACTGGCCAACAGTTAAATTTTTCATCTCTCTGGGGGGCGTGGTCTGCTGCCGACGGAGATGGCTGCTCAGTGAAAGAGCTCCGCTTCACCATCCCTGCAAAGCGACCTCAAGCATCTTGGCAGAGGAGATTCAGAGTCACCGATCCATCTCCTACCTCCACAGTGACATGATGACCAGGAAGAAAGCGTCTCGCCCAGGTCTCAGACGTTTAACTGAATTATTTTCAGCCTAGGAGCCTGATGGCCACTACGACCCGTCTCTCCACCAGCGCGACAGGAGAAAGAAGGCCGCTCAGCCCCTGCAGCCAAGAGATCCTCTTCTCCTCCGACGGCTGTCCGGGTGGATACAGAGACGAGAGACAAGCGAGTACACACGCCGTACAGACCTGATCCCAGAGGGAGTGAACTCCATGATGAGGCTGATCGAGGGGACGCTATGATGACTATACTGCCGGTGAGTGACACCACAGCCGGCCCAAGAAAGGGCGATACTTCTCCCGCAAATAAAGCGCGCTACACTGCGGCAATCACAGCACACGCAGCGGGGGTCGCGACATCAGATCCCCTGCAGGATTTTGTTTGTACAGATCAGACAGTGTCTGAAAACTCACTCAAAGCGATGATGACGGCTGTACATCACTCCCTCACTTCACAGCTGCAACATGTAGCCTCCTCCATTACGTCTGCAGTGGATGCTCTGGGCTCCAGGGTGAATCATATTGAACATAAGATGGGGGAGCTAACCAACTCCCATAATGAGTTAATAGATGCACATTACACTCTGGAAGATGAAGTTGCAGGGCTGAGAGCTAAGTTAGCTGACTTGGAGGACAGAAACAGGCGTAATAACCTGAAGTTCAGAGGGATATCAGAATCCATTGCTCCGGCTAATCTGCAGCAATATCTGGGTGAAATGCTCAAATCAATATTCCCAGACAAAGATCCACAAATGCTCCTGATTGACAGGGCTCATCATTTGCCTAAACCTAAACATCTTCCAGCTTCAGCGTCCAAAGATGTCATTGCACGCTTTCACTTCTACTGCATTAAGGAAGAGCTGGTCTCCTACATCAGGAAAAATCGTAGCTTACCAGAGCCGTTCCAGGACATTCAAATATTTTCTGATTTGTCACAAGTGACATTACAAGCTCGGAAGCAGCTTTCACCAATAACCAGAGTTCTGAGGGATCTCCAAATCCCATACAAGTGGGGTTTTCCGCTGAAACTCCTGATTCATAAAGATGGGAAAACTTTTATTATCAAGAACCCTGAAGAAGGAGAGTCATTGCTTAAAACGTGGAACATTGGAAGATCATCATCGCCGGTTCCAGCTAGACAGAAATCCTCTACCCATGTGACCCCGGATTGGTCCACAGTGGGAGACTGATACTGAAAATAACACCTAGGTTGCATCTATTTCCCTTTAGCCAAGTTGCTATCACTAGAAGGGATGGCGGTGTAAGGCCGAACTGTTCACCCCCAATTTCTCTGGTCCAGGTTTCTTCTGAGAACCTTTCTTAGACCAGACATTTCCAGTTGTTATTTAATAACCTATGTTTTCTCTACAGGTTACATTGGTAATGTTATTTGATGTTTTTGTCCCCTTTATTTTTCTTTTTTTCTTTTTTCCAATGGTCCCGGGTCAATCTATTTTCCACCACCAAAATCTTGGGTTGTAGATGTTATGGCATGCAATCAACATCGCAGTACTAGTATTTATGATGGCGGTTAGAATAATGTCCATTAATGCCAAAGGGCTAAATTCCCCCTATAAGAGATCCTCACTTTGGAAAGATGTGCGGTCCTCACAGACTGATATAATATGTGTTCAGGAAACACATTTCATGCAGGATAATCATCCAGATCTCTCCAACAAAGGTTTCTCTACTGTACTACTCGCTAACTCTAGCAAAAAGAAAGCAGGGGTAGCTATTGCGATCAGAGATTCTTTGGCTATGCAGGTTGAGAAAGTGATAACTGATGTGGGTGGGAGATATATTGTCCTTGTAGGTCTTATTGGATCAGTCGCGTTGACCCTAGTTAACATATATGCCCCCAACAAATCTCCTGTTAGGTTCCTAAACAAAGTTCTGAGAAAAGCGCGTAGTGTGCAAAAGGGTCACCTAATGATATGTGGGGACTTTAACATAGTTCCAGATAGGAATATGGATTCTTCAAGTTCTGGCAGAACTTTGGCTCCATCCTTGGGGCGATGGCTGAGAGAAAATCAATTATATGATACATTTCGATGTTTAAACGCGAATTCAAAAGAATACAGCTTTTACTCCGCTAGACATAGATCGTTCTCTAGAATCGATCTGTTTCTCGCGGACAGATCTTTATTATCTAGGATCTCTAGATCCTTAGTAGGACTTACGTCGTGGTCTGACCACGCACCAATTTCATGCTCGATCTCCCAGTTTTTGCCAACTGGTGCTCAAAAAACATGGAGAAATAACACTTTTCTCCTTCGTCACCCGAAATACAAGCTGCGCACAGAAGCTGCTATTAAGGAATACTTCTCTATCAATGATACAGGAGATATTAGTGCTTTTACCCTCTGGCAAGCCCATAAGGCGACTATTAGAGGAGAACTGCTAAAACAGAGCTCACACTTTAAAAAAACACGAGAGGCCAAACTTTTATCTCTCTAGGAAGAGGAGGCAAAAATGGAGGAACAAATAAGGTTAGATCCATCTGTCATTCTTCATAGGAAATTAATGTCTTTGAGAAATGAAATTCATGCCAATCTCCAGTTAGAATATGATCGTCAATTAACTTCCATGCAACTGTCATACTATAAATCCTACAATAAACCGAGTAGGCTAATGGCGAGGAAAGTCAAACCCCTGACTAAAAAAATTAACATTCCCTATGTGCTTGCTCCCGATAAAATGTCTAGAATCACTCATCCCAATGAGATAGCAGAATCCTTCAACCAATACTACTCAAAGTTATATAACCTCAACAAAGATCCCACCACGTTACAACCATCTATAGAGAGCATTGCTGCCTTTCTACAAAAAGTTAGCTTACCCTCATTGAATACTGAACAACTGGAGGGTCTGAACTCCCCAATCTCAGCTTCAGAAGTCGAAGCCACAATTAAATCTCTCAAACCAAATAAATCACCCGGCCCTGATGGGTTTTCAAATGAGTATTATCATCTATTTTCCCCGATATTACAACCTCATCTCGTGCAACTTTTCAATAAGGTGTTAAATGGAGATCAATTTCCATCTAAAATGCTGCAAGCTCCGATTGTCACTATACCAAAGCCGGGAAAACCAACCGATTCACCTGCCAATTTTCGCCCGATTTCCCTCCTCAACTGCGATGTTAAGTTGTATGCAAAACTATTGACCCATAGACTTTTGAAAATTTTACCTGATTTAATTCACAGTGACCAGGTGGGATTTACAAAGGGAAGGGAGGCACCAAATGGTACTCGTAGGATATTAGGTCTTTTACAAAAAGCTGGAGGTTTAACAGCGCCTTCTCTGCTTCTTACCCTAGATGCAGAGAAGGCGTTCGACCAGATTCATTGGGGATTTGCATCAGCTGTATTAGAAAAATTTGGCTTTCAAGGTCCTATTAAAAACGCGATCCTTGCTCTTTACTCTTCCCCGTCCGCTAGAGTACTAGTGAATGGATCCCTTTCCTCCCCTTTTTCCATTACTAATGGTACCCGTCAGGGCTGCCCCCTCTCCCCTTTCCTTTTTTTATTGGTAATGGAGCCCTTCGCAGAAATGATACGGATGGCAGACAAGATTCGGGGTATTCCAGCGGGCAATCAACAGCATAAGATTGGTTTATTCGCTGATGATGTTATACTGACCATATCTGACCCCTTGTCTTCGCTTCGGGCTGCATTGCAGATTATAAAGGAATTCGGAGAGGTCTCCTATTATAAAATTAATGAATCTAAATCCCAGATATTAGCCATCAAAATCCCCCCATCATTGAGGAAAGTGCTGGAAGTCGAATTCCCTTTTCAATGGGCAGCTGAATTTATCACTTACTTGGGAGTTCAAATCTGCTTCCCGCTTTCACACTTAGTCAAAGCTAATTATGATACGCTTTATAACTCTCTTCAATCCGACCTGAATAAGTACTCCAATTTGGAGCTATCCTGGTTAGGGAGGGTAGTAATCTATAAAATGATGGTGCTCCCAAAGATTCTGTATTTATTTCGCACTCTCCCTATCCCTATTCCTGTCTCGGTCTTTGCAAGATTTAAAGCCCAATTGCTCTCCTTTATTTGGAACAAGGGCCCTCACAGAATAGCAGCCTCTATTCTTTACAGTCATAGGATGCATGGAGGTTTAGGGGTTCCAAATCTACAAGGATATTACAATGCGTTTGTTTTCAAGCAGTTGAAGTTATGGTGCAGTCAGGAACAAACCCCAAGCTGGCAAAAGATAGAGGTGGATCTTAACGAAGGGAGATCTCTTTACTCTCTTCTCTTAGTGCACGCTATAGACGACAACTTTCCACTACCTACAACACTGACTCTGAAAGCGTCAATTCAGACATGGAAATTGCTGCTACATGGGGTGGGTCCGACGTCTCCAATGAGAAACATAAAGTTACCTATAGAAATCCTACAATACTATATGTTGGATTTCTCGGTAAATAACTGGCGAAAAGCTGGTATACAAGTGCTAAATGATTTTTATGACAATGATGTTCTTAAACCATTTACAAGCCTTCAAGCCTCGTACAAACTACCAGACACATATTATTATCAGTACACTAGGATTGCTCATTGCTTAGTTAAAGGGCCAAAAAGAAATGCCAAACTTCCAGTAGTTCTTCTTAATGCTATACTTTATACTTAAAGAGATACGCGTATACCTTCCAGCTCAATATACAAAACAGTTATAGGTGATGAACTCCTTTCAAAAAGAGCTCATTTTCTGAATTGGGAAAAGGATCTGAAAGTCTCATATCCTACGAATAAATGGCAAACAGCTATTAGAAGTACTCTACAGGCTACAAAATGTTCTAATCTGGTGGAGGGTTACCTTAAATTGCTTTCTAGATGGTATTTTACCCCAGCCAAACTTTCCAGATTCTTTCCCAACGTTGAAAATGTATGTTGGCGTTGTCAAAGGACACCTGGTAATCTGTTTCATATATTCTGGGAATGCGTGGGAATCTTTCCCTTTTGGGGTGCGGTTGAAGGTCTGGTGAGAGAAGTGACAGGCTTTAACATAACGCTCTCTCCAGCATTGGCACTCCTCTCATTAGACCTTGACTTGTTGCCACAGAAATTTAGACTCTTAACCTGTCATATTCTGCTAACAGCTAAACTCCTGATTGCTAAACATTGGAAATCGGTGAAGATTCCCTCCCGTATTGACCTCATTGAAAAAGTGTCCACACATGTTATATTTGAACATCTTTCGGCCCAGAGGACTAACAGGTTGAGGCATTTCCATTCATCCTGGTCATCTTGGCTCGCTAAATTCCCTATGCCTAGCTAATTGAAATTTATCGACTTGTCTCCAAGTTGGCTCTTCAAGCTGGTTTGGTTCTTCAACAGCTATTCCACTAGGGCCCACCGATATACAAACCTCCTTCCATTGGTATCCCCTTTTATTTTTTATTCTCCCCTGTTTTTGTTATGTTTTGTTGTCTTGTTCTTTTATTTTTCTTAATTGTCGCGGTTCTACGTTGGCAGCACCCGGGCGGGTGCCGTAGAACGTCCTTAATATTCAAAATTGGTCAATGTCTTTTTGTATGTGGCCGCGACCACTATATATTGTAGTCTTGTGTATTGTCTTGACTATACGCTGAGTGGCTGCGTCCACAGAGTATGATATTCGTATGATATGCATATTTGACAATAAAAACTTTTGAGATAAAAAATTTTCATCTCTAGCCACATAATCACACCCCTGTCTCACTCCTCTGCCTCTTATTATGGTGGCGTATGAACCGTATTCACCATAAGGACCTTCTAATGTCACAGGGTCATGTGACTGTGCCCCCCACCGCGTACTGTGCCCCTCATCCCATACTGTGCCCTCTTTACCCTTATCTGGTCACAGTATGGCGGTGTTATCCAGTCACTGTACAGAGATGTTATCCGGTCAATGTATGGCGGTGGTATCCAATAACTGTATGGCCATAACTGTATCCCTTTCCCTGCGCACGCCATCCTTTTTTAGATCTGGAAAAATATGCAGATTGCGGTGCTAAGGACCTTTGCGCCACAATGTGTGTCAAAGATACGCCTAACATAAACGTATTTCTATATAATAAATGACCACCTAATTGTATTATTATTCGGGGGTAGGGCTAATATCTTTATATTATATAGATTCTAGTGTATTATACTGTGCCCTGTATTTCCCAGTAGAAAATGATTCTTGGGATACACAGTCCTCATTCCTGACCACCAGGACCAGTGCAGTAGCCAGACCCGCAGGGTATTGCGATTGTGAGGTCGCGGTTAACGGGCAAGCGAGGGTTACTTACAGTTTTGTAGGAAAACCCTAGGCAGGCATACGGCAGTGAAGGAGAGGCTGGCACAGGAGACCTCTGGGGCACACTGTATTTTGGGACCAGGCCTGATGGTGGATGAGGTGCCCTGGATGTTGCAGGTGTTTAATGTGCCTGGGGCAAGGTCCCTTTAAGAAACGTGATGCCAGTGCCTGTAACGGTGGCACACCGATTTATAGTTGTAGTAAATGAGGAACACGATGGTATGGTGAACCAAACTTTGCTTTACTGGTGAAACTGTTCAACTTTGTACAGTTGGGTGTCAATACAGTTCCATATATCAGGTTCACTTCACAAGCAGGCTTTCACAATAATGGCAGGTATACTGTCCCTTGCAAGATACTCAGAGGGCAGCAACAACACACTCAGATCAGGCTGTACCTCTCCTCAGAAATAGTGTACACTGTTCATTAGAACTCCTGTCTGCTCTTATCCCAAGGCCCGGATGCCCTAATACTGGCTTTATCCTTGGTAGAAATCTTCCTCCCGTATTTATCCTTGCTTTACACTTATTATCTGTGGCGAAACCAACCTCGCCACAGTGTTTTGGAGGGGGCTGTTTGCCAGCCTCCTGCCCTGGGATTATGGTCCCTTAAGTTATTGGGTCTTAAGGCACTTGGGACTGAGCCCTCTGTCCCTGGATTGCATCGTTTGCCTTACTTGCTTGGATTTTACTATTCCCATGGTGAGAACAATGGATGAAGCACATGGTGAGAACAATAGATAGCGGCCATTTTAACTCACAGACACTGTTCTGACTTTTCAACACGGTGCTATCTTGCCTGTATTTGGTGCACAGAGACATCATTCAGCAGTTTGAAACTACCAAACAGGGGACACATTTATTAGTGACTATTTTCTGTATAACTTGTATATTTTCGGTGTAACTGGCATAAAACTGTATCTTCCAAACTACTGAACGGATGTGCGTGAATTTTGGAGATGTGGTTCACCCAGATCCCCCGGTTCCGAGGATATATTGGTTATGGGGTTATTGCATGTTTTGGGGTTCCTGTGATATGTTTTATAAAACTGTATTTCTCTGCCTTTGATAATTATATTCGCCATTGTGTTCAATAATCATCACCGGCAGAGGGGAGGATTTTGTGTGGGTGTGTTTCTATTGTCCCATTGTGTGTTTAAATGGTGATGTCTGTCCTGTTGTCTCCACATGTGTATTGGTGATCTCCCTTTGTCCTGAGAGATAATTGGATTGCTCTTCGGTTGTCTCTGGGACAGAGAGGAGGAAACCATGATGCATTGTGGGGATGTGTTGTATCTGTTCTGTATTTGCAACAACTGTAATAAAAACCAGGCTGGGTGTGCCAGCACGTCAAACCACTGCTTGACCCTCAACACGGAGCCTTGTCTCGTTATTGGGGGGATTCCCTGTATGCTGTTGGAGACTGATTGCCAGGAGTGTAAGCTGATTGTATGATTTTCCTGTTCGTCTGCTAGCAGCTATTCGCGAGGTTCCAGTTTGGAGTGCTATTTTGTATCCAGTTCGGGAGTTTGGTGTTCTGCAGTAGCTGTGCCTGTCTCTCAGAAAGGGGCATATCGCCTAAACGGATTTTAACCCCTTGTCTGCTGAAACGGTCCGTTACATTATCCTTCTGCCCTTCAGCTTACTTGGTTAGCTGGTACACTGGCTCTGCTTGGCTTGTGGGAACTGCAGGTTTCTCCCAGGAGGCAAACTCTTCTCATGGGGTGACTCTTCTGAGCTAACTCTGGCTCTTTATCCTCAGGCAGGCTAGGATCCTTCCACTAGCCTCCTGGTAGCAACTAGAAGCCTGGGCTGTCTAGCTGCATGTCAGGAGGAGGCCCTCAGCTTGTTTCTGGCTGGTGCCTTCTCACTTCTGTCTCCACAGACTCCTAACTACAGACTAACCCTCCCTGTCTGGGCCTGAACATTTATACTAGGGGCTCCCTATCTCCCTCTAGTGTCTAGGATGCTAAACTACACCCTAATAGGCCTGCTGCACATATCACAGGGGAACAATACACATAAAAGCATATAGAAAATACATTAAAATGGACGGTTAAATATACTGCCACTGTCCCTTAGGAGTAGGAGGACAACGTGGCCCAATTGACCCTTGTGTAGAGCCCACATTTACCTAGTGGGACACTACACCAGGAAGCGCTCTGTCAGTACATGGCGGCCTCCCCTCTCCGTCACGCTGCTCCGCTGTGTACTGGTGCTTATTCTGACACTAGGGCTGGGTTCACATGCTATTTTTGCCATCAATTTAATGCATACCAAAAATGTATGTGTTAACAGATGCCTCAGACTGATGTCGTACAGTGGTGTCCGTTCACCATACAGTTCCATGGTAGAAAAAAAAATTACGTTAACATATGCATTTTTTTTATGGACTCTGCAGGATACAAAAACATGGAGGGCTGCACATTTGTATAAATCAAACCCATAGGAAATAACATTTTGTCTAGGCTCCAGCAGGGCACATTTTTGAGAGTTTCCCTTTAAGACGCATAAAAATGGCCCCTGATTAAAATACTTTTTTTTTTGTGGGAATTTTTGCCAATGATCCCCCTCTGGTATGTCACTGTCCATGTTGTGGGACTATTTGTGTACTTCCAGTAAGTGTTTGCTGGCTTACCTGAAGGTTTTTACGGTTTGCCTGCGATTAAAGTGAATGGTACTCGCGTGTTTGCGTTCGCGAATCGTCCCGGCCGATGTTCGTCCATCACTACTGTCGGTCTCTGGGATTGTTATTTTTCCAAATATTGGGCCAGTTTGTACTCCCAATGTAGACTCTGTTACTATGTCAGTTTCTGTGTTGTTTTTAAGTTCTTCCTTCAGATGTTATATTCATCTTTGCCCTTGTGTACTGTCTTCTGGATTTCTCCTTTTGGTCAGGCTGTACTGGTTGATAGTTTGGTCCGGATGGGTTTGGATGAGTTGTTCCAAGGTGCTACATTTTACTGGGGTTTCTTGTTGTAGCAAGGCTTTGTGATGATAGGAGTTTGGACTGTTGTTATCTTTGAGTCTGGAATGATAGCATTCTCTTCTGGACATCAAGGTAAGTAGGAATCTACCAGGCTCTTCTCTATCTATTTGTCTATCTAGGTCCGCCCTTAGCCGAGTTAGTGTGTAGAGTGCTAGTGGAGGAAGCAAGGGGAAGCTACATGTGCTCACAACTGTACTAGCACAAGTAGTTAAAACAGTAAAAAAAAAATAACCAATTCTGCAAGCTAATGGTGGTCAATCTTCTAAGTAAGGGAGCCTCAGATTCATCTCTTGGGCACATCTGAGGGCAGCCCATTATATTCAGTAGGTGTCCATACACAATCACTTTACACTATACTTTAGTCCTCTAACTCTCAACCAGGGAAACACCTACTTCCTATTGTAAGCTTTCCCATGGAACATGACGAACTAAGCTTATTATTCCTATGTAAAATAACAACTCCTGCTGATGCTGTATTTTTAGGGACATCTGACCAGGCTGAAAGGAACCTTGGTGTCTTAGCAAACTACTGTCCTCTAGTGGGACTACAAAACAGCTGAGACTTCCGGTTCCGGCGCTGGGATGCAGGACGCGGAGTGAGTGAGCTCCGGCACCTGCCCCTATAAATCTTCCTGAGCTCCGACCTAGTGGACGATAAGGGACCCCGAAAGTCACCTGGGGGATCCCGCTGAGTGTCGGCCGACGGTCCATGGACCGATACTTGCTGAGGAGCGGCAGTCGACAAGTGGTGAGCGGGACGAAAATGACCGCAAGTGCTGCGCAGGGCAAGATGGCGGATTCCCGCCCTCACTCCCCGATTGCGATCCAAGAGGTCACAGAGGTGGTGGAAAGCGGCGGCAAGCTTGCAGGGGATCTAAGTAATATTGATTACAAGACACTAGCTATTGAAGTGGCCAGATACCTGGCCCCGGATATAAAAGAGACTCTTGCCAAGACCCTCACACAGTCTCTGCATGAACTGCATACCACGGTGGCAAGGCATGAGGCAAGCATAGAGGAGTTGGAGCAAAGGGTCTCGGCGATGGAGGATGATGTGACCAGATGTACCCATGAAGCTCAAGATCTTTATAAGCAGAACATCGTGCTGAAAGACCGCCTGGAGGACCTGGAAAATAGGTCCAGGCGGAATAATTTAAGAATCGTGGGCCTACCAGAAAGCATTAAGCAGCCTGCCTTGAAAGAGATCTGCGAGGTAGAAATACCTCAAGCTTTGAACCTGAACGGGAGACGCATAGTGGAGAGGGTCCACAGAGTAGGCCCTGCAGTGGACTTTCAGTCGCAAAACCGCAATGTTTCGCAGAACCTCCAGTCTAGGCCGCGGCAAGTCATTATGCGGTTCCTAGATTATAACGACAAGGAAGCCATCCTAAGAGCTTTTCGGGCTCGCAAAGGGCCACTGAAGGTCAGAGGACATACCTTGCTAATGTTTGCTGACTACTCTGCAATGGTGGCAAAAAGGAGGCGTGATTTCAGCGCTGTTTGCTCGGAACTGTATAAGCAACAGATACGGTTCCAGTTATTGTATCCGGCGATTTTGAAGATCTCAACTGCGGACGGCGAGGTCAAAACATATCAAGATCCTGTGGCTGCGGAGGACTTCTTGCGGAATAACAGCATGGAGGGTGAGCCAAGGCGCAGAGGAAGGTCGCCAGGACAGCAACAGCGGAGGGGGGAGATGGCAAGAAGCCCGGAGTGGAGACGCTCGCCTCTCGCAGATAGACGGGGACGAGACTGGGAGGTGGTTCCAGCTGATAAGAGAGGATCTCGTCCTTCCAGAAGAAGGGACTCTTGGTCAAGATAAAGTGGACATTACTGGTAGCTATGTTTAGTTTAGTTTTGTTCTGAGTCGTTTTTCTACCAGCAATGAAAAGTGGACATGGTTCAATATGTGCAGCGGGAGTGTGATCGCGCATAGCAGTGATGTCTACAATTTAGCCTGTGAGATTGCATGGTTATATGTTTTGCAGAAAAGGGCACTGCGGTTAGAATAGTATAAAGCATGGGGGACAGGTGGTTGAGTACTGCAGCCCAGAAAAAAGGGAAGTCAGTAATAAGAAAGGAGGTTCTTAGTTGGGTAATATGTGTCATAATGACAACTTGGTTCTAGGGGATTTGCCTAACCGGGGTAGGGGAGGGAGGGGGTTAGTTCACAATGTTGTATGTGATAATGTTCATGTTTATTTTTGTGCATCAGCTGGCGCTTGTCCTGGAAGTATCTGGGTAATAGGATATGTTTATCCAGTCATCATTCTAGTCATTACCCTAGAGTATGAAGATAGTTAGTTGGAATGTTAAGGGCCTCCGCTCTCCGCAGAAGAGATGGATGATCCTCCGCCATCTTAAAAAATTAAAACCTGATATAGCATTACTTCAAGAAACTCATTTACCAGCAGGGGATTTTGGTAGGATGCAAAAATTATGGGTGGGCCAGGTGATAGGGTCGTCCTCCTCAGAGCGGAAAGCGGGGGTCCTGATCTTGTTCAACAAAGCTTTCAACTTCACTTTGCTGAGTTCGGTAGCGGATGACAAAGGGAGGTGGGTAAAGGTGTCGATAAGGGTCCAAAATATGGAATACACTGTTTTATACACTGTTTTCAATGTATATGGTCCGAATGCCAACAATTTTTCAGGGCGCTAGAAAGTAAATTGCTGTTGGACAAGACCTCAAACCTGATAGTAGGAGGCGACTTCAACTCAGTGATGATGGGGCAGGAGGATAGAAAGACTGAGTCGAAAGGGGGCAGAACTACGGTGGCTCATGACGCAGTCTTGGGGCAGATGACAGAGTCAGTGGGTCTGATAGATCCCTGGAGACAGCTTCATCCTGATGACAGGGAGTATTCCTTTTACTCTCATGCTCAGGATTCTTGGTCACGCATTGACTACATTTTTGTCCAGGGCTCACTAGTGGGGTTGGTAGAACATGCTGAGGTGGGGGACATTATGGTGTCAGATCATGCTCCGGTATCCCTGATCTTGAGAGACACTTTTCCGAAGGGATCAGATTACCTGTGGAGGTTCCCCTCGGGGCTAGTGGGAAATGAGGACTTTCAGAATAAGTTAATTGGCTGGTGGGAAGAATATAGAGAAGATAACCAGGTCCACATAGACAACCCGGAACTTTTCTGGCAAACATCAAAGGCAGTTTTGAGGGGGCGCATTATGAGTTATATTTTTGGTAGGAAGAAAGCTTGTCAGCAGTCATTGGAAAGAGCAAGTAATAGAGTTAGACAAATGTACAGGCAATTCACAGAAATGCCCACAGCGGATAATAAGGTAAAATGGGTTGAAGCACGCCAGGCTTTTGAAGCTAGTGAAAAGCATAAAGAATCTCTCAGACAAACCCAGTTTGAAGCTAAATTATATCGTTTTGGTAATAAAGCGGGTCGTTTGCTGGCCAACCTAGCAAAAGGCCGGAGAGGGCCTCAATATATATCTAGTTTGAAAGATGGTGAAGGGAAGATAGTCATTGACCCGGCAGGCATTAGCAAGATAGTAGGTCAATATTATGAGGCTTTATATAAGGATCATTCTTCAACGTCGTTAGTTGATACTCTCTTAGATAGGGTGGAGTTGCCCACGGTGACATCTGAACAGCTTATGAAATTAAATGCGGATGTGACCGTGGAGGAACTCCAGCTGGTCATTAAAGGGCTGAAGAACGCAAAAGCTCCAGGGCCTGATGGCTTCACGGGAGAATATTATAAGGTGATAATCTCGCAGGTTTCCCCAATAATGGTACAGCTTTATAATGACGTATTGAAGGGCAAGTCCCATCCAGATAAGGACAATGTATCCTATATTAAGCTCCTACCTAAATCAGGAAAGACCCCCTTATGCCTAGTTCATATAGGCCTATATCCCTAATAAACGTAGACACAAAGATCCTTTCTAAAATTATTGCTGACAGGTTGGCCTCTTTTTTACCGTCTTTGATAGGTGCTGAACAGGTGGGGTTTGTCCAGGGCCGCTCAGCGGTCAAGAATATTCGGACGGTTTTAGCAGTTTTGGATAGAGTTAGATATGACCCTCGTCCAGGGGAACGTCCAGCCATGCTCACCTTGGACGCAGAAAAAGCTTTTGATAATGTAAGGTGGGCATGGCTGGAGGCGGTACTGGACAGATTGGGATTTAAGGGGGCTTTTAGGACGTTTATTGCAAATTTGTACAATAACCCAAGAGCTGCGGGTATATACCCAGGGCTACCTCTCCAAACCTTTTAAACTGGAAAAGGGTACAAGACAGGGGTGCCCGCTTTCACCCCTGCTCTTCAACCTAGCACTTGAGCCCTTATCGCGGCTTCTTTGCTCTTCGGATTTGTATACAGGGGTTGAGGTGGGAACAAAACAAGTGAAGGCGGCGCTCTTTGCCGATGATGTGGTGTTATTTCTGGCTAGACCGGGAGAACACATCCCAGTTATTTTCGAGGCTTTGGAGGCTTTTGGAAGTTATTCTGGGTACAGGGTAAATATTTCAAAATGTGAACTCTTGCCTTTGGTGCCTATGAATGACATCTTGCGAAAAGTAAAAAGGATCAAGGAATTAGCATAGCCAAATCTAGCATAACATATCTAGGGGTGAAAATAGGGAGGGACCCGCACTCTCTATATCAATTAAATTTTCCACCATTACTGTCCCGTATAGGGGCCGACCTGGATAGATGGCAAGGCCTACCTCTCTCCCTGATGGGGAGGTGCTGTTTGGTGAAGATGATGGGAGTCGCTAGGCTGTTATATCCAATGCAGACTATTCCATTACTGCTAAGACATGCTGATGTCAAACTCTTGGAAAGCAGATTTGTGCGGTTTATATGGCAAGGCAGAAAGCCGAGAGTTGCTCTGGACAAATTGAAACTGAGAAGGGAGGTGGGGGGAATCAACTTCCCGGACGTCAGGGGTTATAATATAGCATGTAACAGCAGGTACATATTAGATTGGGCAAATCAGACCTCTTATTATACAAATCTCAGTCTGGAGAAACAGTAGCAAAACCCTGGGACCTGATGGCGTTATTGCACACCAGTATGCCTAACTTGCCGAGATCAATTAAAATGTCATTGCTGTTAAGGGATACTATTGTAGTATGGAAAATACTGAGGAAGATGTATGATTTGCCCTATCGAATATCTAAGCATCTCCCAATAGCAGCCAACCCTAGTTTTGAGCCAGGAAGGAATAGCAAAGATATAGCAATGTGGTTAAGCAAAGGGATAAGAACGATGGGTGACGTATTTCATGAGACAGAACCTCGATGGAAGACACAGGAGGAGTTGAGGGAGAGGTGGGGATTACAGGGTCTGACATTCTTGTCGTACATGCAACTTATGTCATATGGCAAAGGATTATGCAAGGATTCTAACAAAAGAATGGAGGACAAATGATTTTGACAGTCTTTTACGGCAAAAGGTTAGACCGACAATCTCACTTCTCTATCAATCCCTGAGAAATAGATGGGAGAGAGTTGATTCCAAGAACATGTTCCGGAAGTGGGAAATATTATTGGAGGTTAAAGATGTGCACCAGTTGGTTTGGACAGGCATAGGGACGCTATATCAGGCTGTTCCAGATGAAAACTGGCGCGAGACTCACTTCAAAATTCTACATCACGCAATATATGGTTTTGATGTTCCGAGGGCAGGTTTAAAACTAGACAGAATAGTGGCATGTCCAAAATGTGATTCCCCTAGAACAGATTTATACCATGGACTATGGAGTTGTCCGAGATTGAGATCATATTGGGATGAAGTCTCTGATCTACTAAAAAAATGTGGTAGGAGTGAGACGGAGATTACTCCTGTAGTGGTGATCTTGCATGTCCAATACCACAAAGATGACCAGTCCGATAGTTACACAACGACGTCTCTTTTGCCAATGGAGCATAAAGTTGTGCTTGGGGCAAAAAAATGCTTGTTAAGCTTGTGGCTTCAATCTCAGACTCCCTCGATATCTATGGTCATCACGTGTCTCAGACGTATATTCCATCTAGAATGGTTGGAAGCGACACAACAAAAGGAGGTTAGAGGGAAAAAATTATATCTAACATGGCGCAAATTTATTCTGGGTCATATTGATCGAGGTGAATATAACCGAATTATGTCCCCCTTCAAATTGACGGAGTGGTATTTGTTGGAGGACCTCAAAGATAGACTGGGAATATTGAAAGTGACATAGGTGTTACCAGATACATATGTAATTATGTGAAGCCAGGTATGGTGCTTAGCTGATGCTGGGAAGGGGGGGGGGGGGGGAATTGTTTTATTATGTTTATTATGTTACTTTGTTTTGACTTTCCAATGATGTAACGTGCTGAGCATGTATTTTCTATGTCATAGTCATCTTCATGTAATGATATGATGTCAATCTGTTACTTTTTGGATTGTGGGAGAAAATAAAAAAATTATATTTAAAAAAAAAAAAAACAGCTGAATGCAGGGGAGGCCTTAGGGGTGTGAAATTTTTGCATCTCTTGTGTTTGCCAAAGGATGCTAATTTCTCAGATGGGCACATTGTGTTTGCTTTCCCTTTCTTACATTTGGTGCCAGAACCAATGGAAAGGCAGCTGCATGATGTATAGCTTCAGTCCCTAGCTTATTTATTTGGTAATGTTTTTAAAGAACATGTCAAGATGTCACATGTGTTGTTTGGACACTTTATGGCAGTATTATTTGCATAATCTATAATTCTTTTAATTGAGGACTTTATGGCACATTTTACTGGAGAAGACGCATCAATAAAAGGTTCTGCAAAGGACACCATGCAATCTAACTTGATCCTGGTGCTTTCTTTTCATCATCTCCCATACATATCTTGTTCACGTCTCGCTTTAGAAAACAATAGTATAAGGCCTCATGCACACAACCATATGTATTTTGCGGTCCGCAAAAAATACAGATGAACTAGCCCCTAATAGAACAGTACTATCATTGTCCGTAATAATAATAACAATAATAGGGCATGTTCTATTTTTTTGCGTAACGGAAATACGGACATACGGAAAAGGAATGCACACGAAGTACCTTCCATTTTTTTGCGGACCCATTGAAATGAATGGTTCCGCATACGGTTTGCAAAAAAAACCAAGAACGGACACGGAAAGAAAATACATTCGTGCACATGAGCCCTAAGAATCATGCATGACCTGAGTGCCACAGAGCAGTGTATGTATGCATTGTATGCATAGCAAAATTGGGGCTGCGTACACACTTTACAGTGCATATGGATAATAGCAAACAGGGGCCACAGGATGAGCACCTATGGGGAAGCACTTGGCATTGGCTTTAGATTTCCTTTTAACTGCATGATGTAGTACAGCGGTCGGCAATTTCCTTGTAAGTTTAATCAAAGTGTAACATGTAAAAAAATGACACAATGCACTACTATCAATAATAATCCATTGTAATAATATAGCAAATGCTACATAATGATGGGTGATCAGGTAATCATGTGGCTACGTTATTCCAATTCATTATACCAGAACTGCAGATGGATAAGCAGAATTGTCATGGTACTTAACATAGTGTCCTATTAGCAATGGGAAGCCTGGCTTGTTTATGTGACAGGACTTAATGTTCCATGGTGTAGTGCTTTAATATATGTAGTGCCATGCTTTTAGGTATGTTGTAAAATGTTTTAATCAAATGGATAATAAATGAAAGAGGCTCTGTCAGCATCATCAATCCTAATAAACCAGACATACTTCCTGGTAGGGCTCATCATGCTGAATAAAATTATATATTTATTTTGCCGGTAAGCTAAATGGCTGCAAAGATATGTGTTTTTTTCATATGTAAATTAGCCAGTTGGAGCACCAAGGGGCGGAACTGAATCCTTGGAGCACTACTTTGTACCACCTCCCCTTGATTGACAGAACTAGATATTAGTATGCTGAGGAGAGAGTTGTGTCCTACAGCTGTGTCCTAGCATGTACATACCATATACACTACTTACTGTAGCTTTACCAATTTAGACATGCTTAGAAAGCTCATATACATATTACTGATTTATTCACAGGCACACCATATTATCATAAAGACACAATTAATATGTGTTAGCTTTTTAGCATGAAAAAAAAACATTCTTCTCCATGTGGCAATGCTATAGCTTTGTGGTAAGTGGTCAGACTTACATGTAGAGATTCTAAGTTCAAGTTCCAGGCGAGACTTATATATGTCGCCTCTACATAACTTTGGCAGGTCCACCGCCAGTGTAGTGTCTTACTAAGACCGGCATCTAAAATGTCAGTCTAATAAATTACCCCCAAAAATGATTATTATCGGTTGAAAGTGGGGGAAAAATATCTGAAAGACTCTCCCAAGATTCAAACCTGGGATTTCTACATACAAGGATGATCACTTATCACAAATCTATAGCCATACCACATAGAGAACAATATTTTTTCTATGCTTAGAAAGCTAATACATATTATTGGCGTCTTTATTAGTGATGGCATTGTGGTTCGCCCGGCGGTCGGCTCGCTGCAAACTTTGCTCTTTCGCGATTCGCCGAACATGCGAACATATGGCGGTATTAGCGCTCGCCATATTCTTTTACATTGTGAAGAACTTTGACCCATGACACATCCATCAGGTGGTACAGGACAGCCAATTGAAAAGTTTCAGCACACGGACATACCCCCTACCTTATAAATAGACCCGATCTGACCGCCATTTTACATTCTGTCTTTTGTCAGTCTAGAGAAAGGTTGCTGTGTGGAGCAGGGACAGACTGTTAGGGACAAAAACGCTATCAAATAGGTCCACAAAAGTCCTTTTAAGGACCGGTATAGATGTACTATTGATAGGTGTGCAGTACAGAGGGGTGTAATACACTTATAATATACTGTACTTTCTAACATAGAAAGCATATTATAGTGGATTTGTATTGTGCAGCAGTGTTGAGCGATTCTGCAGCAATACTGCAGCTACACAGAGTGACAAACGCAATTAGAAAAAATAATTATAACTGGTGTGATATACCAGTCGCCCCCCCAAAAAACTGATAGAAGCGGGGTGTTATATACCAATAATATACTTTCTATATAGTGCATTTGGGTACAGCAGCATTTGTTTGCTGTTTTGTTGCGTTCCCTCTGCTACACACAGTGACAAACGGTACTGGAAAAAATAATTATAACTGGCGTACGTGAAAATTATATTGCCTATATTTCGCATTAAAAAAAATTATGAATGGAGATCAGAAAATTAAATAATACATCTGGTATGTCACTGTCCATGTTGTGAAACTATTTGTGCACTTCTAGTAATTATTTCTTGGCTGCAAATATGAGCTGAAGGTTTTTTAGGTTCGCCTGCCATTAAAATGAAAGGGACCTGCCGTGAACTTGCGGTTCGCGAACATTTGATCGCGTCCGCGCACCATCCCGGCAGATGTTCGTCCATCACTAGTCTTTATAATCTTATATTGTGTCTGTGAATAAAGCAGTAATTATGTGTATTAGTTTTCTAAGCATACCTTAATGTGGTAAGGCTACAGTAATTAGTGTATATGATATGCACATGCTAGGACACAGCTCTAGGACACAGCTCTGCCCTAAGCATGCTGATGTCTAGCCCTGTTAATCAAGGGAGGGGGGAGTGTACAGAGCACAAGGGGGTGTTACAAAATCAGTGCTCCAAGGATTCAGTCCGACCCTGTGGTGCTCGAATGTGCTCATTTGCATATTTAACAAATTCTGATATCTCTGCAGCTGTTTAGCATACAGACAAAAGAAAGGTATAATTTCAATCAGCATGATGAGCCCTACCAGGTAGTTTGCCTGTTTAAATAGGGTAGGTCATGCAGACAGAGCCTCTTTAAGTAAGGTAAAATGAGTTTAACCACCTCCGGACCGCCTAACGCAGATGTGTGGTCCGGAGGTGGCAGCTCTGCGCAGAGTCACGCATATATGCGTCATCTTGTGAGAGTCGGGATTTCCTGTGAACGCGCGCACACAGGCGCGCGCGCTCACAGGAATGGAAGGTAAGCGAGTGGATCTCCAGCCTGCCAGCGGCGATCGCTCGCTGGCAGGCTGGAGATGTGATTTTTTTAACCCCTAACAGGTATATTAGACGCTGTTTTGATAACAGCGTCTAATATACCTGCTACCTGGTCCTCTGGTGGTCCCTTTTGCTTGGATCGACCACCAGAGGACACAGGTAGCTGTGTAAAGTACCACAAAACACTACACTACACTACACCCCCCCTGTCACTTATTAACCCTTTATGAACCACTGATCACCCCTGATCACCCCATATAGACTCCCTGATCACCCCCCTGTCATTGATCACCCCCCTGTAAGGCTCCATTCAGAGGTCCGTATGATTTTTACAGATCCACTGATACATGGATCGGATCCGCAAAACACATGCGGACGTCTGAATGGAGCCTTACAGGGGGGTGATCAATGACAGAGGGGTGATCACCCATATAGACTCCCTGATCACCTCCGTCATTGATCACCCCCCTGTAAGGCTCCATTCAGACGTCCGCATGTGTTTTGCGGATCCGATCCATGTATCCGTGGATCCGTAAAAAATCATACGGACGTCTAAATGGAGCCTTACAGGGGGGTGATCAATGACAGGGGGGTGATCAATGACAGGGGGGTGATCACCCCATATAGACTCCCTGATAACCCCCCTGTCATTGATCACCCCCCTGTAAGGCTCCATTCAGACGTCCGTATGCGTTTTGAGGATCCGATCCATGTATCCGTGGATCCGTAAAAAATCATACGGACGTCTGAATGGAGCCTTACAGGGGGGTGATCAATGACAGGGGGGTGATCACCCCATATAGACTCCCTGATCACCCCCCTGTCATTGATCACCCCCTGTAAGGCTCCATTCAGACATTTTTCGGGGCACAAGTTAGCGGAAATTTTGTTTGTTTTTGTTTTTGTTTTTTCTTACTAAGTCTCATATTCCACTAACTTGTGTCAAAAAATAAAATCTCACATGAACTCACCATACCCCTCACGGAATCCAAATGCGTAAAATTTTTTAGACATTTATATTTCAGACTTCTTCTCACGCTTTAGGGCCCCTAAAATGCCAGGGCAGTATAAATACCCCACATGTGACCCCATTTCGGAAAGAAGACACCCCAAGGTATTCCGTGAGGGGCATATTGAGTCCATGAAAGATTGAAATTTTTGTCCCAAGTTAGCGGAAAGGGAGACTTTGTGAGAAAATACAAAAAAAATCAATTTCTGCTAACTTGTGCCAAAAAAAAATAAATTTGAGGAACTCGCCATGCCCCTCACGGAATACCTTGGGGTGTCTTCTTTCCAAAATGGGGTCACATGTGGGGTATTTATACTGCCCTGGCATGTTAGGGGTCCCAAAGGGTGAGAAGAAGTCTGGGATCCAAATGTCTAAAAATGCCCTCCTAAAAGGAATTTGGGCCGCTTTGCGCATCTAGGCTGCAAAAAAGTGTCACACATGTGGTATCGCCGTACTCAGGAGAAGTTGGGTAACGTATTTTGGGGTGTCATTTTACATATACCCATGCTGGGTGAGATAAATATCTTGGTCAAATGCCAACTTTGTATAAAAAAATTGGAAAAGTTGTCTTTTGCCAAGATATTTCTCTCACCCAGCATGGGTATATGTAAAATGACACCCCAAAACACATTCTTCAACTTCTCCTGAGTACAGCGATACCAGATGTGTGACACTTTATTGCAGCCTAGGTGGGCAAAGGGGCACACATTCCAAAGAGCACCTTTCGGATTTCGCAGGCCATTTTTTACACATTTTGATTGCAAAGTACTTCTCACACATATGGGCCCCTAAATTGCCAGGGCAGTATAACTACGCCACAAGTGACCCCATTTTGGAAAGAAGACACCCCAAGGTATTCCGTGAGGGGCACGGCGAGTTCCTAGAATTTTTTATTTTTTGTCGCAAGTTAGTGGAATATGAGACTTTGTAAGGAAAAAAAAATCAAAAAAAAAAATCATCATTTTCCGCTAACTTGTGACAAAAAATACTAAATTCTAGGAACTCGCCATGCCCCTCACGGAATACCTTGGGGTGTCTCCTTTCCAAAATGGGGTCACTTGTGGCGTAGTTATACTGCCCTGGCAATTTAGGGGCCCATATGTGTGAGAAGTACTTTGCAATCAAAATGTGTAAAAAATGGCCTGCGAAATCCGAAAGGTGCACTTTGGAATATGTGCCCCTTTGCCCACCTTGGCTGCAAAAAAGTGTCACACATCTGGTATTGCCGTACTCAGGAGAAGTTGGGGAATGTGTTTTGGGGTGTCATTTTACATATACCCATGCTGGATGAGATAAATATCTTGGTCAAATGCCAACTTTGTATAAAAAAATTGGAAAAGTTGGCTTTTGCCAAGATATTTCTCTCACCCAGCATGGGTATATGTAAAATGATACCCCAAAACACATTCCCCAACTTCTCCTGAGTACGGCGATACCAGATGTGTGACACTTTATTGCAGCCTAGGTGGACAAAGGGGCACATATTCCAAAGTGCACCTTTCGGATTTCGCAGGCCATTTTTTACACATTTTGATTGCAAAGTACTTCTCACACATATGGGCCCCTAAATTGCCAGGGCAGTATAACTACGACACAAGTGACCCCATTTTGGAAAGAAGACACCCCAAGGTATTCCGTGAGGGGCACGGCGAGTTCCTAGAATTTTTTTGTTTTTGTTGCAAGTTAGTGGAATATGAGACTTTGTAAGATAAAAAATCATCATTTTCCGCTAACTTGTGACAAAAAATGAACTCACTATGCCCATCAGCGAATACCTTAGGGTGTCTACTTTCCGAAATAGGGTAATTTGTGGGTTTTTTCTACTGTCTGGGCATTGTAGAACCTCAGGAAACATGACAGGTGCTCAGAAAGTCAGAGCTGCTTCAAAAAGCGGAAATTCACATTTTTGTACCTTAGTTTGTAAACGCTATAACTTTTACCCAAACCATTTTTTTTTTTTGCTCAAACATTTTTTTTTTATCAAAGACATGTAGAACAATAAATTTAGTGAAAAATGTATATATGGATGTCGTTTTTTTTGCAAAATTTTACAGCTAAAAGTGAAAAATTTCATTTTTTTGCCAAAAAATCGTTAAATTTCGATTAATAACAAAAAAAGTTAAAATGTCAGCAGCAATAAATTACCACCAAATGAAAGCTCCATTAGTGAGAAGAAAAGGAGGTAAAATTCATTTGGGTGGTAAGTTGCATGACCGAGCAATAAACGGTGAAAGTAGTGTAGTGCAGAAGTGTAATAAGTTGTAAGATCCTCACCTGCTTTGCACTCCAGGGGAACCAAGAGGGGTCCTCGTGGAGTTGCGGGACAGGTTATGCGTGTCTCTGATGCACCAGCGCTGACCCCTTTGCGAGCCAGTGCGGAGATGCGTTCGCGTGGACATCGGAGGGGAGGACCGTCGGAGTCCCGGGGACAGAGTGGCCAGGCGAGTGACAAGACGCCGCGGCCAGGGTTGTCTCCGGTGTCTCCTGCGACTTCCGTTTCCGCATCTGGGTCCACGCGCTCGCATACTCGCGCTGAGTCAATCATGCGTCCGTGCGTACGCACGAGGGCAGGTTCGCAAAGGGATACACGGCCGCGAGTACGCGCTTCTTATGCACTTCGTCGACCAGTGGCGCATATTATACTGACTCACAAGAGCAAAGTGGATTAGGGAGCCAGCCATGGGTTAATCAACTTGTGATTGCCTTAGGCCTTGTCCTCAGGTGCAGGGCAATTTGTTCACCTATGGTAGTGGACACTTGGCACCCTGGGATTGGTCAGCAGGCATTTAAAAGGAGGTCTCTCAGGGTGATCAGTGCCCACTGTTATTTTCCCTCAACCAGGTATAGGTCACAACTCCTAGTGACTGAAGACTGCCAGGAGCTTTGTCCTTACAGCGGACCCAAGATCTGGAGTGACTCGACTGCCAAGTGCACAGCATCATTCAGCACTGGTTGGGACTATTCCTGGAATCTCCTTGCCTGGTTTTTTGTTATTATTCCTTGTTACCAGCAAGTGTCCTGGACGTTTATGTTTCTGGTGAATAAACACCTTTTTGCTTTCATCACTGGTCTGTTTGTTGGTGCCTTGCATTACATAAGTGGCCTGGTCATTAAGGGGGTTTTAGCTAGCGGGGTTAAAGTGGTTAAGTATCACTATTATACAGTCCTGATCAAAAGTTTAAGACCACTTGAAAAATGGCAAAAAAATCATATTTAGCATGGCTGGATCTTAACAAGGTTCCAAGTAGAGCTTCAACATGCAACAAGAAGAAATGGGAGTGAGACAAAACATTTTTTGAGCATTCAATTTAATAAAAACAACTAATAAACTGAAACAGGCTGTTTTTCAGCTGATCAAAAGTTTAGGACCACACCTTCAAAAAACAACTAAACCCCCCCCAAAACAGAAATCCAACTTCCAAACATGAACTCAGTAATGAGTAGCTCCGCCGTTATTGTTGATCACTTAAAAAAAAAAATTGGCATGGTTGATGCAAGCCTTTCCATGAGGTGAGTGGGAACATTTCTCCAAGTGGTGAAGACGGCCGCATGAAACCCATCTACTGTCTGGAACTGTTGTCCATTTTTGTAAACTTCCCTTGCCATCCATTCCCAAAGGTTCTCAATTGGATGATGTTATTCTCCTGGAAGAAGTCCCTTGTCCTGTGGCATTGTGTACTGTAGCGTTGTCCTGTTAAAAAACCCAGTCGTTAACACACAGACGAGGGCGCTCAGTCATGAGGAATGCTCTCTGCAACATCTGGACATAGCCAGTGGCTGTTTGATGCCCCTGCACTTCCTGAAGCTCCATTGTTCAACTGAAGCGTAGAAAACATCTCAGGTGGGATCTGCTTGTCATGCCAGTAACGTTGGAAACCATCAGGACCATCAAGGTAAAAGAAAATTTATCAGAAAATAAAACTTTCTTCCACCTTTGAATGTTTGGTGCTCTCTTGCAAAGTCCAAACGAGCAGTTCTGTGGCGTTCAAGGAGACGAGGTCTTTGAAGGCGTTTTTTGAGCCCTTCAGTCTCAGATGCCGTCTGATGGTTATGGGGCTGCAGTCAGCACCAGTAAGGGCCTTAATTTGGGTCGAGGATCGTCCAGTGTCTTGACGGATAGCCAATTGGATCCTCCGGCTCAGTGCTGATGAAATTTCTTTGGGTCTTCCACTTGACTTTTTTGTTCCATAACCCTCAGGATCATTTAGGAAATTCCAAATGACTGTCTTACTGCGTCCCACCTCAGCAGCGATGGCGCGCTGTGAGAGACCCTGCTTATGCAGTTCAACAACCCGACCACGTTCAAAAAGGGAGAGTTTTTTTGCATTTGCCATCACAACGTGTGACTACCTGACAGAAAATGACAATGAATCCACATCTTTGCACAGATTTGGCCTTTTAAAGGAATCTGGTCCTAAAATTTTGAGCAGCTGAAAAACAGCCTGTTTCAGTTTATTCGTTGTTTTCATTAAATTGAATGATCAAAAAATGTTTTGTCTCACTCCCATTTCTTCTTGTTGCATGTTAAAACTCTACTTGGAACCTTGTTAAGATCCAACAATGTAAAATATGATTTTTTGCAATTTTTCAAGTGGTCTTAAACTTTTGATCAGGACTGTATATCAATTCCTCTGGAGAACATTAATAAACAAAAGTAATCACAACTGAAGTGGATTTCCACCCAAAGTTATCTTAAATTATCCATATATACGTAAAATTAATGAAATGAAATAATATTTGACACTTATGTACATGCTCAGAAAGAACAATTTACAGTAGGTTATCCACAGAGGTTACCGTGTATTGACGCTTTGGTACTAATCTTCCAATTGCAAAATGGGATCAACAGGAATATAAGGACATAGTATAGCGCTACAGGTTTGTGACCTGCTGTTGCAGTGGAAAAGGCACCATACTCTGTCCTTGTGGACATATTCCATTTGAATCACTGTTTGCCATCAAGTTGTCTGCCCAAGTTTGTTTTTGGGACCAAAGACATCACAAATAGCCCCTGAAGACTGTAAATAATAAATGAGTCTATTCACGAGGGCCGGATATTCTGTAATCTAGCTATAAAGATTAGGATCCTATCTGAGCACGATAAAGGGGTTGTCTAGGATGTTTTTTTTTTTTTTTTAAGTTGCACACTAGACTGGAAAACCTTTGAAGAAATCCATATGCACCAGCTCCTTATGCTCTATTCCAACTCCTTGTCTCTCTGCCACTCTTCACTAGTCTTCTGGCCCCCCTCTGTCAACTTTTGCATGGACAGGGTCATGTGTGCCAATGAAGCAATTAATTGGCCTTAGCTGTGGTGTGTCTCCAAGCAGCATGTTACTGCTAGGTCACGAGTTGCTCTGGGACACTTCACAGCTTTGGCCAATCATTGGCTCCAGTGGTGCACGTGATCTCATCCATGTAGAAGTTTATAGATGGGGACCAGAAGACTAGTGAAGAGAGTTAGGGAGCCAGGGAGCTTTAATGGACTGTCAGGGAGCAGGTATAGTAACATAGTAACATAGTACATAAGGCCGAAAAAAGACATTTGTCCATCCAGTTCGGCCTGTCATCCTGCAAGTTGATCCAGAGGAAGGCAAAAAAAACTGTGAGGTAGAAGCCAATTTTCCTCACTTTAGGGGAATAAAAATTCCTTCCCGACTCCAATAAGGCAATCAGAATAACTCCCTGGATCAATGACCCCTCTCTAGTAGCTATAGCCTGTAATATTATTACACTCCAGAAATACATCCAGGCCCCTCTTGAATTCCTTTATTGTACTCATCATCACCACCTCCTCAGGCAGAGAGTTCCATAGTATCACTGCTCTTACCGTAAAGAATCCTCTTCTATGTTTGTGTACAAACCTTCTTTCCTCCAGACGCAGAGGATGTCCCCTCGTCACAGTCACAGTCCTGTAGTTGCCCCATTCCAGTTATTACTTTAGTTGCCCTCCTCTGGACCCTCTCCAGCTCTGCTATGTCTGCTTTGTTCACTGGAGCCCAGAACTGTACACAGTACTCCATGTGTGGTCTGACTAATGATTTGTAAAGTGGTAGGACTATGTTCTCACCACGGGCATCTATGCCTCTTTTGATGCAACCCATTATCTTATTGGCCTTGGCAGCAGCTGCCTGACACTGTTTTTTGCAGCTTAGTTTGCTGTTTATTAAAATTCCTAGATCCTTTTCCATGTCAGTGTTACCGAGTGTTTTACCATTTAATAAGTACGGGTGACTTGCATTATTCCTTCCCATGTGCATAACTTTACATTTATCAGTGTTAAACCTCATCTGCCACTTATCTGCCCAAGCCTCCAATCTATCCAGATCCCTCTGTAGCAGTATACTGTCCTCTTCAGTATTAATTACTTCACACAGTTTAGTGTCATCTGCGAAAATTGATATTTTACTATGCAAGCCTTCTACAAGATCATTAATAAATATGTTGAAGAGAATAGGGCCCAATACTCACCCCTGAGGTACCCCACTAGTGACAGTGACCTAATCTGAGTGTGTACCATTAATAACCACCCTCTGTTTTCTATCATTGAGCCAGTTACTTACCCACTTACAGACGTTTTCTCCCAGTCCGAGCATTCTCATTCTTTGAGAAGTCCAGATACACGACATCCATTGATTCTCCGCTGTCAAGTCTAGAACTTACCTCCTCATAGAAACTGATTAAATTTGTTTGACATGACCGATCCCTCACGAAGCCATGCTGATATGGCGTTATTTGCTTATTTCCGTTAAGATGCTCTAAGATAGCATCTCTCAGAAAACCTTCAAACAGTTTACCCACAACAGATGTTAAACTTACCGGCCTATAGTTTCCAGGCTCTGTTTTTGGACCCTTTTTGAATATTGGCACCACATTTGCCATGCGCCAATCCTGTGGGACATTCCCTGTCAATATAGAATCTGCAAATATCAGAAATAAGGGTCTGGCTATGACATTACTTAATTACCTTAGGATACGGGGGTGTATGCCATCCGGTCCTGGCGATTTGTCTATTTTAATCTTTTTAAGTCGCTGATGTACTTCTTCCTGGGTCAGACAGGGCACTTTTAATGGGGAATTTATTTCAACATTCGGCATGTCATCTGACAGTTTATGTTCCTCAGTGAATACATTGGAGAAAAAAATATTTAACAGCTTTGCTTTCTCCTCGTCGCTCTCTGCGACTTCCCCCTCATTACTCTTTAACGGGCCGACACCTTCAGATTTATACTTTTTAACATTTATATAATTGAAGAACATTTTAGGGTTAGTTTTACTCTCTTTGGCAATTAATCTCTCGGTCTCTAGTTTGGCCGCTTTTATTTGTTTTTTACATGTTCTATTTTTTTCCTTATAGTTTTTCAGTGCTTCCGTGCTACCTTCCTGTTTTAGTGTTTTATATGCTTTCTTTTTGTCATTTATTGCTTCCTTTACAGTTCTGTTTATCCAAGTTGGTTTCTTTTTGTTCCTTAACCTTTTATTCCCATACGGTATGTAACTCTCACAATGAGATTTTAGGATGCTTTTAAAGATATCCCATTTTGTGGCTGTATTTTACCTGTGGAGAAATCTATGGATTTCTCCACAGGTATTCCAGGTTGGGGTGCAAATAGAAAAATATGGACATGGACAACCCCTTGACAAAGCATTGGAGTGCTGTGCTTTTTCTATTTAGTAACATTAGTACAGTCATAGTTGTGGACCTCCTGTGTGTTGAAGGGATAATTTACTAAATGTTCTTCATCAGATTTTCTGGTATTGAAACAGTCAGAATTTATTTTAGCAAAATCTGGTATATGCAGAAATTCCCATCTTTGAGTAATAGTTTTCTCACTTTTGCAAAAATTGGGAGGCACATAAGCATGGGCACATCATTGGATGTAAGAGGTATGTCGTTCTATATTCTCCTGTATGTATGTGTGCAGCACTGTGGTATTTTGTTCTGCTGAGATAGTATTTTGTGCTGTACTGTGGTATTGATGGCCCTACCTACAAATGGTAACCCCTATCTAGTTGTGTTGATCCTGCCTACTTGTTTTGCCCCACTTTCTATCAATTTAGACCCCAAACAACATGGCGCCACATTTAGTTATTTTACCAGGACCACTTTAAGTTCTCTGTCCACCACTGAAGGAGATACCCAGTTTATGAAAGTGTAGAGGATTTCTACTGCAATATATCTTCTATGGAGCTTTCACACTTCCATTTCTGTCACTCTCTTACACCACCTGACTTGGATAGTAGTACATATGTACCTGAGCCAGGACTTAGGTACCATAGAGGCAGGGGTACGCATACCATACGAGCAGGTTGTACAGCGGCATCGGTAAACGGGTACAATACCAACATTGTGGCCTTTGAGAATGCCTGTGCTAATTACTTCTTTGGCTCTCCATTGCTGGTAGATTCCAATTCACGGCTGTCAGACTATCTTTTAGCTCTTGATACCTTTCCATATAGGTTTGGATCTGGAGCCCAACCTCAGTTGGTCCCTACTCATTTGCTTTGCCTATGCAGAACTCCCCTCTATAGAGGAACTACTTATATATTATTAGCAAGGAAAATGAATGGGAAACCACCAGGCCCTTATTTTCCGAGTGGTAAACCCAGCACCACAATGGGGCCATAGTGTGATCTTTGCTATACTCTCCTCTATGTATACTCCACTATGCCCCAATATGATATGCCATAAAGAGGATAAATGTCCCCTCATGTACACAGTTACTAAGCTGCTCAGTGGCTGCTGATATAATTCACAAATATATTCTAGAGAAAAGTTGTCATTTATATCAGTGTTGTATTCCTTTCACTGCACATTATATTCCTATATTAGCTCTCAGATGAGAGACTTGATAATGAAAGTTGTGTAACTTATTTTCTCTGCCCAATCACAGAGAAGAAAGCTAGAATTAAAATCTGATTTATGAAATCGACATAATTTCCCGCGACAACGGAAATATGATTTCGGCCTCTTCTGCAGAAGCGAACGGATAACAAAGCATTACAATATTTTCATTAGATTTAGACTGTTTAATCCAACTCCTGATGAGCTGGCAAATATATTAAGAATAAAAGAAAATCATTTATTATAAATTGCAGAATTATGTGTCTGAGAGATTACATTTCATTATAATTGTTATTAAGGATAAGGCAAGTTCTTGTTTTCTTTTTTTTTTCATTTGTAGTGAAAGGCGACACGAAACAAAGACATTCAAAACACATTACTGCGAAGCAGATCAATATATCCCCAGCATGAAATCAAATTACGCCAGATACTAAACACAAGTTATAAATGATTCACATTAGCAGAAAGCAACTTACACATTGTATATTACTTTTTTATTACAAATATACCATGGAATATATTATAGCTTTCTAAGATGCCAAGTCAAGATGACAACACAGTTCTGTTGGCAGTGTGCGAGAAAACATTTCTTCATGTTTGCACATACTGTACTTATCCTAAAATGAATGTGTCTACCTCGTAAAGGGAGACTACCATCAGTAAGGGTTTTATTTTAAACTCAATATTTATTTTTTATTAGAATTTTTGGCTGTTTTGTTTTTCATTTCTGCAGTACAACCAGTGAAAATTAAAGTAGTTTTTTTTTAAAACCTTTCTCTTTTTCCTCTCTTGCTGTAGATCTTGCAGCAATCAAACATAGATCTGATAGTCTCTGAATCCTGAGGCCTGAGGGGAGAGAGCACGTGGAGTTTACCTCCTTCCTCTCCCTACTCCTGCCTCTGACTCTACTCAAACACTGAAGAGCTTAGTGTGGAGCCAACCACTGCCTAGCAACCTCCTGCAAAGGGCTGTGTTAGAGTTAGTACCATAAAGAACTAGGCTGTGGGTAATACATAGCATTACATAACCCTACATTACATTAACATTACATTAACAAACCATTTGCAGATACCCCCTGTTCCGGGTTACTGCACTCTCAGCACACAAGAAATGGCCTCTCATAAGCAGTCACCTGCCTGAGCCCATGATTGGCGGAGCAAGCATTTCCTGTGTGTCACAAAGGACCAGAATCAAAAACCAGCAGAGAACTCGGTAAGTGTCAGGAATTACACTTTTTTTTTGTTATGCCATTCAGTCAACCGCTTTAATATGTGCCTTGGGGGATACTATCTCTCCT
This sequence comes from Bufo gargarizans, assembly GCF_014858855.1. Lineage (NCBI taxonomy): Eukaryota > Metazoa > Chordata > Amphibia > Anura > Bufonidae > Bufo > Bufo gargarizans. Next base: position 12,721,206 of record NC_058083.1, read on the forward strand.
TGGGGAGAGAGCACCTTAGTCGGTGTGAGGAGACTTACAGGCCATACATGCTGCTCAGGAATTTTGGGAATAAAGGGATAGAAATAAGCTCTTAACAAGCTCTGCCTCTGATGCCACCAGATGTAAGGCAACTATCCTATAAGTCAGTGTTCGACCCTTTAAATAGGCCTTGAGACATGACTTGGATAATAAATAAGCCAGCATCCCATCTGTAGACAGCTGTTTTGGTGTGATTGCCCCTCATCAGTGCAGAGCAGAGAGTACTGGCTAAACTGGGTGAGAGGCCTAAGTCAGGATTTGGGTGAGTGCTATCTCTCCTTGGGAGAGAGTGCATAACTATTGTAAAATGAGACAGTTTAAATTTATTAAGACTAGTATTTCCTACACCATACTTGATCTGAAGGGTGCTGGAGTAAGATGCAACATTTTATTAAGAAGCAAAGTTTTACAAAGTAATAAAGGGTGAGCAAATGGCAAAATAAGTTGTTAAGCATCAATTATTGTTAATGCAGTAACAATGTACAGTATTTAACACATTTAGTGTCACATTAAATTGGTTTTCCAGGATTTTACTACTGATCGACAAGGGTCTGATACCCCACACTCCCAACAATCAGCTGTTTCAGAGTAACTATAGGCCTGGCAATTGTTACAAAAACTATTTAGTTCCTTTCATTGCATAGTGGACAAATCTTGTAATAGCAGTGCTGCTGTCATTCACTTCAGTGGGAGCAGCGCCAGAGTTGCTAGCTCCGTCCACTATACAATGGATGAGGCTGTGTAGTTCCATCTCCAGAACTACTATGAAGCAGCTGATTGGTAGGACATACAAGGCATCAGACTCCTGGCCAATCAGACAGCTAAGGTCTTGAAAGTCTTATCATGAGGCTAGGCAGACCATCAATAGTAAAATACTGAATAACTCCTTTAACGTTCACTACATCAATACCTTGTGATGTTGAATACTTTTGTGTTAATAAATGCAGAAATATTATAGGAGTGATACTGTAGCTTTATTGGCTAACCAGCAAAAGGATATTGCAAGCTTTAAGAACAAAGGCCTCCTTTTTCAGGCAAAGTTACTTATGAAAACCTGAGACAACAGGCACAACATTTAGAGGATGTTACACCTCTAAATGTTGTCTGTTGTCTCAGTCTTTTATTTGTAATTTTGCCTGAAAAAGGAGCCCTGTGCTCTGAAAGCTTGCAATATCATTTTTGCTGGCTATCCAATAAAGGTACCACTCCCATAATGCTTTTATATTTATTAACACAATGGTATTCAACATTTTGCAGTACCCAAGACTTGGAGGTATATGCAAATGTTTTGTATTGCTATTGTTTTGTATTTTAATGTTTTGGTTGTATATTTCAGCTAGGGAAGGTATGGTTGGTAGGAAAGGGGCTAACCACTCTGTTTCTCCCCTCATGGTAGGAGTGGCAGAGCCCTGCTTCCTGCCAGAAGGGGGAGTTCCAGTTGTGGTCAAGAAAGAAGAGGAAGCGAGTCAGAACTCCTACACCTAAGGACCAGATCCTGTCTTCTCCTGTGGGATCAATACTCCAGAGAGATCATCAGTATAGAGAACACTGCTTGACAAGACGCTGATCACAAAGTGTTCACCTTCTGGGGCTCTCAGTGATCAACTGTACTCTGTGAGGAAACCTTGCCATAAGTGTTTTATTTCATCACAGGGGACATTAGATATTACACAATATCCATTTACAACAATGGGATGGTTTTGTAACACAGGATAGGACAGGCCATGAAGAGCAAGAGACACACTTTGCAATCATTCTTAATCTAGTAGGGCATTTGGAACTGGAGCTTCTAAAATGGTCAACTTTTTTTTACTTTATTAGAAAAGCAAAACCAGTAATAAACTATAAACCTATAAACTATAAACCTGTGCTTTCTTACCGGAGACCTGTTCTCCCCTCCTGCAGCCATTTATAAACTTCACTGAGGAATCATACACTGATGAGCAAAAGGATAACAATGTTTTGAACTTTTGACTTTCAGGCTCCATATTTCATCATCCACTACAGCTTCGAATGTGAGACTACCATCATTTTATAGACAATCATCTTGGCTATCTCATACATAAATTGGACTTGCAACTATTTAGCATATAATTAGTTATGCAGATTCGTGTCATATAACTGCCTTGTTACCGTTTTGCTCCTAAAATTCTAAATTTTTATTTTTATTATTTTGTAAATCCACCTTTGGCCTTAACACTGCCCAAATCCTTCTGGGCATGCTCTCTATCAGATTTAAGCATGTCTCAACCAAAATCTGTTCCCAGGTCTCTTCTACACGTTCCCAATGTTGGTGCATACTGGTCGACTCACTTAGGAACGAATACAGCTTTTTCTTCAACTCTGCCCTCAAGTGTTCAATTGGGTTGAGATCTGGGGACTGTGGGGGCCAATCCAGCACCTCTAATTCATTGTCATTAAACCATTTATTCACCAATCACTGTCGCCCTTTTCATACCCATAGTACTCAAGTGTACAAAGTAACTAGTCTTGTAGGATACTCACATATAACAAAAAAAAAGAAAAGAAAATGAAGGTAGTAGCCTATATAAAACGAAATTTTTAATCAATTGCAAAAAATAAAAATATGGATAAACCTTGATTACACCTAAATAATGGCAAAGGGTGTGCGCACACAAACACACGTGCCGCAAACAAATTACAAAAGGTATGGTAAATGCCCTGTTAACCAGCAAATACTGAGGGCAAGTAACAAAATAGTCTTCCAACCTTTGGAATAATGATTACCGGATAAAAAAGGAACAATCTTACCGGTAAGCAGTTGAAACTTGAAGTATGATGTAAGAATTACTCCAGAAAACATGGGGGGCAGGGTCCATAGTGTTGAACAGTGTTCCTAGACTGCCCTGTCAGATCTAAAATGCCCTAAAGACCTTCTAATACATCCTAAAATTTAGGGGAATCAAATCGCTTGCATGGATGTCTATGATCTCACTATTACGTAGCATACAAGCTACCTCCACTGATGTTTGTAACGCCAGACCTTGTGATCAGCGGACTTGTTGACTCCGATATTTGTCTGGACGTCCACCTCCTGGATCTGGAATGGATGGACAGACTTCATTTCACATTCTTCCAGCTGTCATGGCACTCACATGATGCAGACAATTTTCTTGGCCGAGATATCGCTATCGACGAGCTGGATGATGCTGTTTCTCTTTTCTTGGTAAATATTCTTCATGGCTGCTCCTGGATTCAAACCAGCGACCTTTTGCTTGTAAATTAACCTAATAACACACTGAGCTATTAGGGAATGTGAGAACAGCTTGTAATTTGTAGTGTACAAGAAGAGAAAGATTGTTCCACCACCAGGAGCAAAACATGACAAGAATCTGAATAACTAATCATATGCTAAATAGTTGCAAGTATAATTTATGTATGAGACAGCCAAGATGATTGTCTATAAATGATGGTAGTCTCACATTCGAGGCTGTAGTGGATGCAGACATGGAGCCTGAAAGTGAAAAGTTCAAAGCATTGTTACCCTTTTGCTCATTGATGTATGTTGATTAGCCTGATGTATATTGTTCTATAATGACTAATCTAACAGGTTACATTGACGATCAGACAATTATTGGTGTCTCTTCCTAGAAATTTTCATTTAGTAAATTGCTGTTCCAGTTGCAAATTTTATTAAAAGTGCTACCTGCGATTATTTCTGCTGTTCGTATTTTTTCGATCAGCAATGAACTAGAGTTTGGGAAAACTATGAGTTAAGTATTTCCATTTCATTTTCTCCTGGTTTTCTTATAGCTGAGAATGAGGAGGACCTGAGAACTCACAATTCGCTGAAATGTTTGAATCATATAATACACAAATTAGAATGTAATGAACATGTAGCTGTAAATTATTTACCTCACTGGCATTCATCAGACCTCTGATTACATTCAATAGCTATTTCATTTGAGGACAAAAAACAGAAAATGATTGCAACTATCAGCTCCAGGCAAATGCCATTAGGCAGTTACCTGTGCACACAAAGAATCCAGCTTCCCAGTTCATTAACTGCACAATGCTACCTGCAAGCTAAATGGAGGCACAAAGAAACCAAGATAAATGACTGGAAGTAAAATACATAACTTATTCTGGAAATAACTGTTGCCTATAGAGGACTAGACACAGTCACAGATACAATATATATAAACGGCCATGATGTCTCTATAGTCATATCCCCACAAGCCGTAGACACATACTAAGAGCCCCTAAAGCCCCCTCACTTTAGGAAGCTTACCTGCTGCCTGCAAAATCATATAGCCTCAAACCTTCTGTCTCTTCATCCTCCCTTCATGGATCTTTCAAAAAAAAGTAAGGGAGGACCAAGCCTGGTGGCCATTGCTCTAGGCTGAACTCTGTGCCACAGCCATTAACCAATACCTGTCAACAAATATATCACTTTTTATATCACTCTCCATGACAAACAGTGGGTAATAGTGTTGAGTGCGAATATTCGAAAAGCAAATTTTTATCGCGAACATCGCCACTTCGAGAATTCGCAAATATTTAGAATATAGTGCTATATACAGTCATGTGAAAAAATTAGGACACCCTTTGAAAGCATGTGGTTTTTTGTAACATTTTTAATAAAAGGTTATTTCATCTCCGTTTCAACAATACAGAGAGATTAAAGTAATCCGACTAAACAAAGAAAACTGAAGAAAAGTCTTTTCAAGATCTTCTGTAAATGTCATTCTACAAAAATGCCTATTCTAACTGAGGAAAAAGATAGGACACCCTTGCCCCTAATAGCGAGTGTTACCTCCTTTGGCTGAAATAACTGCAGTGAGACGGTTCTTGTAGCCATCTACCAGTCTTCGACATCGGTCTGAGGAAATTTTACCCCACTCCTCAATGCAGAACTTTTTCAGCTGTGAGATGTTTGAGGGGTTTCTTGCACGTACAGCCCTTTTCAAGTCACCCCACAGCATCTCAATGGGATTCAAATCTGGACTTTGACTTGGCCATTCCAGGACTCTCCATTTCTTCTTTTTCAGCCAATCTTTGGTTGATTTACTAGTATGTTTTGGGTCATTGTCATGTTGCATGGTCCAGTTCCGCCTCAGCTTTAATTTTCTAACTGATGGTCTCACATGTTCTTCAAGCACCTTCTGATACACAGTAGAATTCATCGTGGATTCTATGATGGTGAGCTGACCAGGTCCTGCTGCAGCAAAGCAGCCCCAAACCATGACACTTCCACCTCCATGCTTCACAGTTGGTATGAGGTTCTTTTCTTGGAATGCTGTGTTTGGTTTACGCCAAACATGTCCTCTGCTGTTGTGTCCAAATAATTCAATTTTGGACTCATCTGTCCAAAGAACATTATTCCAGAAGTCCTGGTCTTTGTCAACTTTATCTCTGGCAAATGTCAGTATGGCCTCGATGTTTCTCTTGGAAAGCAAAGGTTTCCTCCTTGCACACCTCCCATGCAAGTTAAACTTGTACAGTCTCTTTCTGATTGTAGAGGCATGTACTTCTACATCAACAGTAGCCAGAGCCTGCTGTAGTTCTCGAGATGACACTTTAGGGTTTTTGGAGACCTCTTTTAGCATCTTGCGGTCTGCTCTTGGGGTGAACTTGCTGGGGCGACCAGTCCTGGGCATGTTGGCAGTTGTTTTGAAAGCCCTCCACTTGTAGACTATCTTCCGGACAGTGGAATGGCTGATTTCAAAATCTTTTGAGATCTTTTTAAATCCCTTCCCAGACTCATAGGCTGCTACAATCTTTTTTCTGAAGTCCTCTGACAGCTCTTTTGCTCTCACCATGGTGCTCACTCTCACTTCAACAGTCAGGAGCACACCAAACTAAATGTCTGAGGTTTAAATAGGGCAAGCCTCATTCAACATGCAGAGTAACGATCTACTAATTATGTGCACCTGGTGTGATATACCTGTGTGAGATCTGAGCCAATTTAAGAGGGAATACATGTGAGGGTGTCCTATCTTTTTCCTCAGTTAGAATAGGCATTTTTGTAGAATGACATTTACAGAAGATCTTGAAAAGACTTTTCTTCAGTTTTCTTTGTTTAGTTGGATTACTTTAATCTCTCTGTATTGTTGAAACGGAGATGAAATAACCTTTTATTAAAAATGTTACAAAAAACCACATGCTTTCAAAGGGTGTCCTAATTTTTTCACATGACTGTATTTGTTATATCGAATATTCAGATTTTTTTTCCATCTGAACACATGATTTCTCTCTGCTTCTTGCTTGTGGGCCAATGAGAAGGAAGCAATGTCAAGTTCACAACAATACTTAGTGCACCAATCAGTAATCTGTAGTCAGACCTGCAGGGGAGAATTAAGTGCATTATACGCCCGGGGCTGTCTACCCAACTCGCCCCCCCATTTTAGTTTTCATTTTTTTTTTCTGTATGAAGAGGCTGCGGTGCTTCGTAAGCGCCAAAGTCTTTTCCTAGGCCATATGACATCTTTCACATGGCCTAGGTGCAGCTCTGTCCCATCTGAGTGATTGGGTCTGAGCTGTAATACCAAGCACAGTGGTATCAAATGGACAGCGCTGTGCTTGGTAAGGAGCAAAGAGGCTGCGGCACTCACTGGGACATCGCGGGCTCCTCAAACAGCTGATTAGTGGAGGTGCCAGGAGTCTGACCCCCTCCATCTCATAACTCTCTGAGTACAGATTTGATAGATGTTACCTGCAGTCCTATGTAACACCCCACATAACACAGTGAACTATTGTGTCATGTGGGGTGTTACATAGGACTGCATGGAACATCTACTACATTATCTGCACACAGAAAGCTATCACTGTTATCTGGGCTGTTACATAGGACTGCAGGTGACAAATAAACATTTTTGTTGCCAAATTTAAAATACATACGATTATGATAAAAAAAAGACTTGGAGGAGAAGATGAGACACATGTCACAGTAGTGAGCCAGCTCTACATATAGGAGAATACAGCACCACATACCGGTTATATCCAGTGACTTCTCCTGTCATTAAGACCTTCTCTTTCCTCTTCTCCTCCGTTTGACCCAGACCACCATGGCAAATTCTTTCAGCCGCATCTCGTCTCTACAGAGTTTGTTACAGACACGTTAGAGTTCTCATAATTGGGGTCATTTATCAAACTGGTGTAAATTACAACTCGCTTAGGTGCCCATAGCAATCAATCAGATCCCACCTTTAATTTTCCAAAGGAGCTGTGAAAAATGAAAGGTGGAATCTGTTGCTATGGGTAACTAACCCATTATTACTTTACACCAGTTTAATAAATTACCCCAAAGGTCTCTATAGTGTCTACAGCAATTATAATGTCCCCTAGAGTGTCCCCAGTAATAATAACACCCTATATTGTGCTCCAGGTAATAATGCCTGTATAGTGTCCCCAAAAATAATGTCCCCTAATAGAAACGCCCCCACACTGCCCCATATAGTAATTTCCCCCACACTGCCCCCACATAGTAATTTCCCCCACACTGCCCCATATAGTAATTTCCCCCACATTGCCCCATATAGTAATTTCCCCCACACTGCCCCCATAAAATAATTTCCCCCACACTGCTCCATATAGTATTTTCCACCACACTTCCCCATATAGTAATTTCCCCCGCACTGCCCCCATACAGTAATTTATTTCACACTGCCTCCCATGTAGTAATTCCCCCCACAAAGTAATTTGCCCCACACACTGCCCCCATCAAGTAAAAGCCTTACACACTGCCCCCATTAGATAATTTGCCCTGACACTGCCATCCATTAAGTAATTTGCCCCGACACTGCCATCCATTAAGTAATTTGCGCCCACACTGCCCTTCATGAAGTAATTTGCCCCGACACTGCCATCCATTAAGTAATTTGCCCCCACACTGCCCTTAATTAAGCAATTTGCCCCCACACTGCCCCCATCAAGTAATAACCCCCCACATTTCCCCCATTATATAATTTGCCCCGACACTGCCATCCATTAAGTAATTTGCCCTCCACAGTATTAATTTCTCCACACTGCCCCACAGTATTAATTCCCCCCATGGTAGTAATTTGCCCCCACAGTATTAATTGTCCCCCACACTGCCGCCAGAGTACTAATTTCCCCCACACTAGTAATTTGCCCTAAGTAGTAGTTTGCCCCCCCCCCCCCACTGTCCCTTCAGTGATATTCTCATGTGCCCCCCAGTAATGTCCCCCAAAGTTGGCACACAAAAAAATAAAAAGCTAATACTTACCTGTGTCCCAGTCGGCGCTCACTCGTCGATGGTGCAAGCATCCGGGCAAAGTCAGTGTGCTGCGTCCGGGCACAGGCGCAGCGAGATGACGTCATCACGCCCGCTTGCGCCGGAATTTTACTACCGCATAGGCTTCAGGCCTACTAGGACAGCGGCGGGGCAGGGAATTATGCGCTCCCGTCACCCGTCGTAGTTTGTGGGCGTTTGGGTTGGCGTTGGGCCCCCCAGCAATGCCGAGCCCGGGGCAACAGACCCAAACGCCCCAATTATAATCCGCCACTGCAGACCTGCTAAAATGTGAAGTTGCAAAATATTCTAATCACTGCCGATTAGCGCAATCGCGAATATATTGGAGCACTTGACTCTATCTGCATATAAAGCTACTGTAATGTTCTGCCGTGCCAACGATTTTCTCCAGTCTCAGGAGAAACTTATGAAACCTCTAGCAGCTTGAAAAATGTAGCCAAAGTGACCCACGCCTGTATTTAGCGTTACAAATTTGCATTACGCGATTTTTTACATTGCCAATTTTTCACATTCAATAAAATAATCTCGAATTTGCAAATATATGATGAATATTCTACAAAATATTCGTGAAATATTGCGAATTCGACTATAGCCCTTGCCGCTCATCACTAGTGGGTAACCCCCTGCTCTAGGTTTGCGAACACTGTATATAGTAGCTGGTATGTATTATTTCCTTTCTGTCTATGCCACTTTAGGGCAACCTATTCTCCACACTGTAGGATCTCTGCATATAACAGTCACTGTCCATATGCCCTCTCCTTTACACCTACCACTTGCAGTCCTACTGCTTTCACTGACATCTATGTGTCCACTATCTTGTTTGATAACCCGATGTGATGCCTTTGATTTGGAGCTAAGCAACACTATGCCACTGACACTGCTAAGGCACCCCATAACTGCATAGAAACAGATGAGGCAGTCAATCTTAGATTTCATGTTCTTCTCCTTAGCACAAGTCTCAGCTGCAGCTTCTTATGCAGCTCTAGCATACAACTGTGTGAGCTGCACATACAGGGAGCTTTAAGGTTCGACAATGCTCACTGGCTGGCCAAGGACCTTCAAAGCCCCTTTCTTCACAAGGTTGCTCTGTAATTATTGGCTGATAAGCCAATGGTGGTGTGGAAAACACACCAAATACTGATTGGTCTAGGATTGAATGACCAATGGTGAGTTTGAATTCTGGATAATTTTCCTAAAATCCAGGTTAGGAATCTCACAGCTGATTTTTTAGTGAGAATAATTTAACCATTAGGGAACCATTATAAAGACAGTGACATGGTCCAGGGTTTTAGTGCACCAGTTCCCTCAGGGTTTATGTGAGCCAATATGATATTGGGCACCCAAACTGTCTGTATTGTAATCCACCACTGATATGAAATAAATAGTAGATGGATAGATAGATACCGTAGATAGATAGATGTACCCTAGGAAATCCAGACATTCTGGTTAATAAAGTTTTCATACTTACTATTATTATTAAAAAGAGCTATTAATTTCATGGCACTGTACATATGAAAAGGAGTATACATACATAATAAAAACAAGTACAATAACATGAACAAGAGTTACAAACTGGTACAGAAGGAGAGATGACCTTGCCCACAAGGGCTTGCAACGTACAAGGGATGGGAGGAAGATACAGTAGGTGAGGGTAAAGCTGATCATGGCAGTACAGTGGCAGCGTGGTTACTTTAGGTTGTAGGCTTGCCTTAAAGGGAACCTGGCACCTGGAATTTGGGTATAGAGTTGAGGTCATGGGCTGCTAGATCGCCCGTAGCACATCCGCAATATCCATTCCCCATAGCTCTGTGTGCTTTTATTGTGTAAAGAAAAATCATTTTATATATATGTAAATGAGGCAAGTAAGAAGCCCAAGGAGCTGTTACTAATGTTTCCAGAGCCCAGCCACGCCTACTGTGAAGGAGCCCAGCACCGCCCCGCATCCTCCGAATCTCCTCCTTGCTCCCCGACGTCACAAAGCTAGAGCGCTGTAATCTCACGATGCGCGAGTTAGCGCATGCGTAGTGTTGACATCATGTTCCTTCCCTGTGCTGGCATCAGCCTCAGTGAGCGAACTGCGCATGCGCTAGCTCGTGCATTGTGAGATTACAGCGCTCTAGCTTTGTGATGTTGGGGAGCAAGGAGGAGATTCGGAGGATGCGGGGCGGTGCTGGGCTCCTTCACAGTAGGCGTGGCTGGGCTCTGGAAACATTAGTAACAGATCCTTGGGCTTCTTACTTGCCTTATTTACATAGAGAGAACACTGGACTCATCTCTGAAGCATGGAGGAGACAGGACTCATCTAAGGTTCATTTACATATATATAAAATCGTTGTTTTTTTACACAATAAAAGCACACAGAGCTATGGGGACTGGATATTGCGGATGTGCTAGCGGCGATCTAGCAGCCCATGTCCTCAGCTCTATACCCAAAATCCAGGTGACTGATTCCCTTTAGGAGGTGGCATTTTCAGGTTTCTTTAGAAGGTTTCCACTGTAGATGAAAGTCTGGTATGTTGGGGTGCTGAGTTCCAGTGTATGGGTGATGCATGGGAGAAATCTTGGAGGCCATTGTGGGAAGTGGAGATGAAAGAAGAGTAGAGAAAGATGCCTTGTGAGGGTCTGAGGTCACGTGTTTGGAGGTATTTGGAGATCAGGTCACAGATGTATGGAAGGGAAAGGTTGTGGACAGTCTTGTATGTCATAGTGTTTTGTACTGGATTTTCTGGGCAATAGGGAGCCAGTGAAGGGATTGGCAGAGACAAGCGACAGAGAAGTAATGGAGGAAGATATGGATTATATGGGTGACAGAATTGAGGATAGATTGGAGGGGTGCGAGAATGCTAGATTGGGGGCCACAAAGGAGGATGTTACAGTAGTCTAGGCGGGAGATGAAGAGGCCTTGCACAAGTATTTTTGAACACTGTGGGTTGAGGAATATGCAGATCTGAGAGATATACTTCAAGGTACACCCCCAAATACCACAAACTGCTATCTCTGATGCTGATGAGTAGATGGAGTGTGGAGTGCTATTTGGGATGGATGTGGGTAGACACCACTTGAAGTTAAGGTATACTACGCTGTGGTAAAATCTAGTCCTGATGTAGTTACTATTAGGTCTCCTTGTCCTTGCATGCTGCATTAGGGACTGAGTTGCTTAGACACAGTCTACACTGGGCGAAGAGTTCTGAATGTTTACACATTTGTTTCAATGATGAAGGGTCACATTGTAGGCATAGAACATTTCCTGAATCAAAACTGACCAGAAGTCAAATTTCAGTGGATATATAGACCTATAAATGGAGAGACTCTTTCCTTGAAGAAATATTGATTGAACAAGAATTTCAAATTGAAGGACAAGAGTCCACCATTTTCTCTCTATTGTTTGATCTTATTTTGCAAAGATGTTTTCAGCAATAGCAGATTGTTAAGAAGAGAAAATGTATGCCTCTACAGCCTTGGCATTTTTGAGCAAAAAAGCAGAGCAACATAGATGCAGACTTTGATAAAGCCCATTATAACATGTCATTCTTGAAGTAACAATTTCCTTGAGCTAAGCTGGTATCTTGGCATCTTAACACGGAAATATGCTTGGAAAGAATTTCCATTGACCCACTTTTACTTGATTTCTACATTCTACAAATGAATAGCACTTCCAGTTATTTATATCTATATTCCAAAATTTGCATACAACTAACTAAAATATAGTCCATCTGGATATTTTTTAAGTATAATGGAAAGGGGATAAAAAGGTTAAATAGATAGATAGATAGATAGATAGATAGATAGATAGTGGGAGATCGATTCTAAACAAATCAAATTTGACACTTATTTTAAGAGTGACAGTAGAATTTTTGCCAATTTGAATTGGGCAGCTTTCCCAAAAAAATGTCAGCCGTTTTTTAACTCAGAAGACAAGAGGACCACATGAATCCAGGTGTTGTGTATGTATGCACACCGGCAGTCATTAGCTAACAAAAAGTGAACAACTTTTGGACCATGAGCTTACCTGTAATCATACTGTATATGTCACTATCACTTTATGATTACTAATGCTGGCTTGGAGTTACACAGTGTCAAATGAGTTGCATTCAGTCCTAGGAGAACCCAGAATGTCGCACACAACTTTTTAGGGCAATTGAAGCACTTTCAATTTGTGTAAATTTTTTAAGACCCAAATCAAATCACCTGACCAATTCACCCGAATTAAATCTGAATAGAATTTCAAGAAATATGCTCATTGATATATAAAAAAAAAAGATGACTGAGGGAGATCTAATTACTATGTATAAATATATCAGGGGTCAGTACAGAGATCTCTCCCATCATCTATTTATCCCCAGGACTGTGACGAGGGGACATCCTCTGCGTCTGGAGGAAAGAAGGTTTGTACACAAACATAGAGGAGGATTCTTTACGGTAAGAGCAGTGAGACTATGGAACTCTCTGCCTGAGGAGGTGGTGATGGTGAGTACAATAAAGGAATTCAAGAGGGGCCTGGATGTATTTATGGAGCGTAATAATATTACAGGCTATATCTACTAGAGATGGGTCATTGATCTAGGGATTTATTCTGATTGCCTGATTGGAGTCGGGAAGGAATTTTTTTTCCCCTAAAGTGGGGAAAATTGGCTTCTACCTCACAGTTTTTTTTGTTTTGCCTTCCTCTGGATCAACTTGCAGGATGACAGGCCGAACTGGATGGACAAATGTCTGTATTCCGGCCTTATGTACTACAGGGAGTGCCGAATTATTAGGCAAGTTGTATTTTTGAGGATTAATTTTATTATTGAACAACAACCATGTTCTCAATGAACCCAAAAAACTCATTAATATCAAAGCTGAATATTTTTGGAAGTAGTTTTTAGTTTGTTTTTAGTTTTAGCTATTTTAGGGGGATATCTGTGTGTGCAGGTGACTATTACTGTACATAATTATTAGGCAACTTAACAAAAAAACAAATATATACCCATTTTAATAATTTATTTTTACCAGTGAAACCAATATAACATCTCAACATTCACAAATATACATTTCTGACATTCAAAAACAAAACAAAAACAAATCAGTGACCAATATAGCCACCTTTCTTTGCAAGGACACTCAAAAGCCTGCCATCCATGGATTCTGTCAGTGTTTTGATCTGTTCACCATCAACCACAGCCTCCCAGACACTGTTCAGAGAGGTGTACTGTTTTCCCTCCTTGTAAATCTCACATTTGATGATGGACCACAGGTTCTCAATGGGGTTCAGATCAGGTGAACAAGGAGGCCATGTCATTAGATTTTCTTCTTTTATACCCTTTCTTGCCAGCCACGTTGTGGAGTACTTGGACGCGTGTGATGGAGCATTGTCCTGCATGAAAATCATGTTTTTCTTACCTTGCAGACTTCTTCCTGTACCACTGCTTGAAGAAGGTGTCTTCCAGAAACTGGCAGTAGGACTGGGAGTTGAGCTTGAGCTCCATCCTCAACCCAAAAAGGCCCCACAAGCTCATCTTTGATGATACCAGCCCAAACCAGTACTCCACCTCCACCTTGCTGGTGTCTGAGTCGGACTGGAGCTCTCTGCCCTTTACCAATCCAGCCATCTGGCCCATCAAGACTCACTCTCATTTCATCAGTCCATAAAACCTTAGAAAAATCAGTCTTGAGATATTTCTTGGCCCAGTATTGACTTTTTAGCTTGTGTGTCTTGTTCAGTGGTGGTCGTCTTTCAGCCTTTCTTACCTTGGCCATGTCTCTGAGTATTGCACACCTTGTGCTTTTGGGCACTCCAGTGATGTTGTAGCTCTGAAATATGGCCAAACTGGTGGCAAGTGGCATCTTGGCAGCTGCACGCTTGACTTTTCTCAGTTCATGGGCAGTTATTTTGCGCCTTGGTTTTTCCACACGCTTCTTGCGACCCTGTTGACTATTTTGAATGAAACGCTTGATTGTTCGATGATCACGCTTCAGAAGCTTTGCAATTTTAAGAGTGCTGCATCCCTCTGCAAGATATCTCACTATTTTTGACTTTTCTGAGCCTGTCAAGTCCTTCTTTTGACCCATTTTGCCAAAGGAAAGGAAGTTGCCTAATAATTATGCACACCTGATAAAGGGTGTTGATGTCATTAGACCACACCCCTTCTCATTACAGAGATGCACATCACCTAATATGCTTAATTGGTAGTAGGCTTTCGAGCCTATACAGCTTGGAGTAAGACAACATGCATAAAGAGGATGATGTGGTCAAAATACTCATTTGCCTATTAATTCTGCACGTAGTGTATGTTACTATGTACTATGATAAATAGATAGTTCGATAGATAGAGACATAGATAAATACATAGATAAATAGATAGATAGATTACCAAATGGCCAAAAGTATGTTGACACCCATCCTAATTATGTGCTGATGTTTTAGCTAGAACCATTAAAATTAGGTACATAAAATGAAGTACAGTCACGCGATATCTATAGACAAACATTGTTAGTATTATGGGTCATAAAGAAGAGCTCACTGACTTTAAGGCTATATGCACACGATCAGGATTGCGTGAGGATTTTCCGTGCGGATTTGCGTGTGGAAAATCCGCACCGTAGGTCATGAACATTGTATTCTATGAGAATTAAAAATTCTCAATGCACATGATGCAGATTTTTTCCACGTGGATTTTGACCTGCGGTGCGGATTTTAAAATCCGCAGCATGTCAATTTATTTTATTTTTCCTGCCCGGATTTTCTTAATTCACTTAGTGAAATCCGCATGCGGAAAATCCGCACCGAATCTGCACCAAATCCGCACGCAAATCCGCATGCAAATCCGCACCAATTAATGCAGATTGACCGCACAGATTTGCCTGCGAACACTTGCGGATTTCAGTGCGGATTCTCCGCACATGAATCCTGAACAAGTGCATGTACCCTTAGGCCAGTTCACACGACTGAAGCTGGGAGCTTCATGAAATGGATTTTTGTGGTGAAGTTAGTAGATTCACACAAACCTATGACCACCATGCACAATGCCAAGTGTCAGCTGGAGTGGTGTAAAGCACGTCATCACTGGACTGTGAAATTATGAGACTCACGTCCCCAACCATGTACTATCTGGAAGTTCAATGGATGAATTAGGGTTTGCTGGATCCTAGATATCAAAATAAATAATGCTTACTGTAACATTTGGTAGAGGAAGGTATAGGAACTGTCTTTCATGGTTTTGCCCCTTACTTTCATTGAAAGGTAATGATAAAGTGTATAGCCACGTTGAAAATGCAGTTCAATCTGCAGCCAACATCTTATACAGAAGGAAGAAATGAGCAGATTGATATAAAGTTTTATGGGAAAAGATTCAGTATAACCTTTTTTTTATATATCTTTATTAGAATAAAACATGTACAAACCATTCTTATTTTCATACAAAATTACAGTATAAAATTATTATTATTTTACCTTACCCATAACCACCCATTTCCCACCCCTCCCTACCCTTGCGATGCGTCTCAAAAACCCTCTATTATTCCAGTACAAGAAATAGGAAAAAGGGAAAGAAAGATTTGGAAAAGAATAAGAAAAGTCCTAGGAAGTTTGAGACATAGAATTGGGGGCGAGAAAGGTTAATACCTCCAGGCCTCCCATATCTTAGTCCATTTCTCCTGACTATTTATTTGCTTATATAGGACATTCCCATAGCTTTTAACCCTATTAACCAAATTTATCCAAGTGTTCAAGTTTGGGACATTTCGTGAAAACCAAACTATGGAGATTAAAAGTCTCGCCAAAACAGTATTCTATTCAAAAGAATCTTTTTATATTTATGGCAATTTACCTTGGAGAGATCACTCAATATCCAACATTCAACCATAAATGGAATCGGGAGTCTCAATTCGTGCGCAAAAAATTATTAATCACCATCAGTAGTATGGGTATATAGTATTCGTCAAACTCAAAAGTGACAGGTACCACGCCCCGTTTTCAGTCAGTGACACCTGTTCCCAGTGACCTTATGTCAGGTCCTAAAATAGCTAGGATACTTTATGCGCAGCTGTTCAGAACCACAGCCGGTCAGATGACTTTCTGTGATTTTCACAGAATCAGACATTCTTTTACAGATTATAACAGTAATATAACTACATTTTAACAGGTTTAAAAATAAAATGGTAATAAGCTTACATTAAGCTTATATCAGCCGGTCACATTCTTTAGTTTACAATAGCTAATTCATGCTTCTATCTAAATATCTATCGGTTCCTGCATTTAATTTTGGGTTTTAAATTTGACTAAAGTAGAACTTCACAAGTTTATTACTATAAAGTGCTATAAAATCCTATAAAAATACTATAAAAATTCTAATAAGCTATTATAAAAATCCTATAAAACTATAAAAATCCTATAAAAATTGCATTAAAATCCTATAAAAATTGCTTTAAAAATCTTAAACTATAAAAATCCTATAAAATTTGCTATAAAAATCCTATAAAACCCCTATTAAGCTATAAAATCCTATAAAAATCCTATAACAATTCTAATAATCTCCTATAGAAATCCTAGAAAAACCCTATTAAGCTATAAAATCCTATAAAAATCCTATAAAATCCTATAAAAACTCTAATAAGTTCCTATAAACATCCTATAAAACCCCTATTAAGCTATAAAATCCTTAAAAAATACTATAAAATACTATAAAAATTCTAATAAGTTCTTATGAAAATCCTATAAAACCCCTATTAAGCTATAAAATCCTATAAAGATCCTATAAAACTCCTATAAAATCCTATAAAACCCTATTAAGTTATAAAATCCTATAAAAATCCTATACAAACCTCTTTTAAGCTATAAAAATACAATAAAAATTGCTATAAAATCCTATAAAAATACTATAAACCCTATTAAGCCATAAAATCCTATAAAAATTGCTATAAAAATTCTATAAAACCTCTATTAAGCTATAAAAATCCTATAACAATTGCTATAAAATACTATAAAAATTGCTATAAAAATTAATATAAAAATCCTCAAAAAATTCTAATCAGCTCCTATAAAACCCCTTTTAAGCTCTAAAAATCCTATAAAAATTGCTATAAAATCCTAAATAAATTGCTATAAAAATCCTATAAAACCCTGTTAAGCTATAAAATCCGATAAAAAATTGCTATAAAATACTATAAAAATTGCTATAAAAATCCTCTAAAAATTCTAATAAGCTCCCATAAAAATCTTATTAAAATCCTATGAAAATTTATATAAAAATCTGATAAAACTCATATCTAGCTATAAAAATTCTATAAAAACTACTATAAAATCCTATAAAACCTTATTAAGCTATAAAATCCTATAAAAATTGCTATAAAAATTCTATAAAACCCTATTAAGCTCTAAAAATCCTATAAAAAATTCTATAAAATCCTATAAAACCCTATTAAGCTATAATATCCTAAAAAATGCTATAAAATCCTACAAAACCTTATTAAGCTATAAAATCCTATATAAATTGCTATAAAATCCAATAAAAATTTCTATAAAAATTTCTATAAAAATCCTATAAAGATTGCTATAAAAATCCTATAAAAATTACTATAAAAATCCTATAAAAATTACTATAAAAATCCTATAAAACCCATTAAGCTATAAAATCCAAAAAAATTCTATAAAAATCTTATAAAACCCTATTAAGCTATAAAGCTATATAAAAATTGCTATAAAATACAATTAAAATTGCTATAAAAATCCTCTAAAATTATAATAAGCTCCCATAAAAATCCTATTAAAATTGTTATAAAATCCGATAAAACCCATATTAAGCTATAAAAATGCTATAAAAATTACTATAAAATCATTATAAAATTACTATAAAATCCTATAAAAGCCTCTTAAGCTATAAAATCCTATAAAAAAATATAAAAATTCTATAAATACCCCTATTAAGCTATAAAAATCCTATAAAAATTGCTATAAAATCCTATAAAACTCTATTAAGCTAAAAAATAAAAAAAAAGCTATAACAATCCTACAAAACCCTATTAAGCTATAAAATACTAGAAAAAATTGCTATAAAATACTATATAAATTGCTATAAAAATCCTATGTAAATTGATATAAAAATTCTATAAAAATTGCTATAAAAATCCTATAAAACCCTATTAAGCTATAAAGTCCTTTAAAAAATTGCTATAAAAATACTATAAAACCCGTATTAAGCTATAGAAATCCTATAAAAATTGCTATAAAATCCTATAATAATTGCTATAAAAATCCTGAAGAACTATAAAAATCCTATAATAATTGCCATAAAAATCCTATAAAACTCTATTAAGCTATAAAATCCTTTAAAAATTGCTATAAAAATCCTATAAAACCCTCTATCAAGCTATTAAGCCTAATAAAATCCTAATATCTAGATTTATCTACCCCATCTATCTATTTATCTATATCTATCTATCTATCTATCTATCTACATATTTATCTATTTATTTCTATCTACACCCATTTATCTATGTATCTAACCATTTTATACAATTTTTATCTATTTTTCTACATTTTATCTATCTATCTGCGATTTTATCTAGCTATCTACCATTTTTATCTATCTATCGGCCATTTATCTTCATTTTATATTTTTATCTATTAACTATCTCACAATTTCTATCTAATTATCTATTTATCTATAGCCACAGACATGTCAGACATGTCAGGACATGTTCTAATATCTAACATCTTTAAATGTTTCTATGTATCTATCCATTTTAAACCATTTTTATCTATCTTTCTACATTTTATCTATCAATATAAATATAAAATATCAATAACATACAATCCAAAAAATAGTGAATAGTCCTACAGCTCAAAAAATCTAAAAAGTCAATTGATGTTCAATAACACAGACGAGTGATCGGTGTTGGTATCAAGAATCAAGAAGATGTTGGCAAACAAAAATTGAATCCAAACAATGAGCGATCAACTGTCCTAGAAAAAAAAAACAGATATAAGAACTCCTCCTAGTGTCAGGTGACAAGAGTAACAGACACTGGGTATTAATCCATTGGGGTTATGTTTCCCGAGGGAATATAGTTAATATTCGTTGTACCACAATGAGCTGGTAACAATACTTTTAAAACTTCTGGTGGATGACGTCTTGTAATAAAGAATATCAAGGGAACAATGCAGGTATATGTGTAACACTGCTCAATTGAATCGCTATTTGATAGTACGTTACCAATCTTCAAACAGATGTTAGTTCTCTCGTGTTCGCAATGTATTGCTGCGATCCCAGCTTCCTTCCTTACAGCTGTGCGCTAGGGTAGCGAATCACGTTCTGCTCAGGCACACCATGTGGTGTCCCATGTGGTTCAATGCGTAGTTGGTTACTGGTTGTCAGTATGGGAGCTGTCCCAAGTATTTCAGATGGAAGGAGGGTATTGGGCTGGCCTTCATCTCACAGGACCCCTTGGTGTTCCAACACTGATGTCTAAGCACCCGATCCTGACTACCTTGACAGAAGATAGCATCCTCTATCTTCCAACATCCCTCTATGTCAAACAGATAAGGATGGCCTCCCTTATAGGTTAGAACGCCCGAGGGGAGCTGTGGATTAAGTACCGTCCAGTTATTTATAACAATTCCTAGGTTAATGGCACTGTATTCTTGTATAAGATGGCCAGATACAGGTGCCAATGACGAAGCAGTGCAAGTGAGATTCGGACATACGTGCCACTGGACCACCCACTAGTTCGTGTGATTGGCTGCGAAAGGAGAGATCAGTGGACTTACCCGTTGACTGAGGTTGAATGGGAAGATGCCACTGTACAGGGATAATACAATATGTTTAAGGTTGTCCGAGAGTTCACTTTGGACTTGCGTACAAGCCAGAGCAAGCTGAGCTCTATCCTGCTCCTCCAAGAGACTAGTGTTGAGTGTGAATATTCAAATTGCTAATTTTTCTCGCGAATATCGGCACTTCAAACATTCATTAATATTTAGAATATATTGATATATATTCGTTAAAACAAATATTATTTTTTTTTTTCATCTGAACCCATTAGTAATAGTAAATGTAATGGGTTCAGATGAAAAAAGAAAAAAGAATATTCGTATTATGAATATAGCACTTTATTCTACATATTCGACAATTCTACCAAGCCAACCCAATAGGAAAGTTGCTTAATGCCCTTACGCGATTCGATTAATGCGCATTTTTAATTGCCGATTTTTGGCATCAGATAAACTATATTAAATAATGAAGAATATTCTAATTCAGTACTGACTAAGATACAGTCCTGATCAAAAGTTTAGGACCACTTGAAAAATGGCAAAAAATCACATTCTACATTGTTGGATCTTAACAAGGTTCCAAGTAGAGCATCAACATGCAACAAGAAGAAATGAGAGTGAGACAAAACATTTTTTGAGCATTCAATTAATTGAAAATAACGATTAAACTGAAACAGGCTGTTTTTAAGCTGATCCAAATTTTAGGACCACATGCCTTTAAAAGGCCAAATCTGTGCAAAGATGTGGATTCATTGTCATTTTCTGTCAGGTAGTCACGCGTTGTGATGGCAAAGGCAAAAAAACTCTCCCTTTTTGAACGTGGTCGGGTTGTTGAACTGCATAAGCAGGGTCTCTCACAGCACGCCATCGCTGCTGAGGTGGGACGCAGTAAGACAGTCATTTGGAACTTCTGAAATGATCCTGAGGGTTATGGAACAACATTTTTTATCAGTACTGAGCCGGAGGATCCAATTGGCTGTCTGTCAAGACACTGGACGATCCCCGACCCAAATTAAGGCCCTTACAGGTGCTGACTGCAGCTCCATAACCATCAGACGGCATCTGAGACTGAAGGGCTTCAAAAACAACAAACGTCTTCAAAGACCTCGTCTCCTTGAACGCCACAGAACTGCTTGTTTGGACTTTGCAAGAGAGCACCAAACATGGGGCATTCAAAGGTGGAAGAAAGTTTTATTCTCTGATGAGAAAAAATTTAACCTTGATGGTCCTGATGGTTTCCAACGTTACTGGCATGACAAGCAGATCCTACCTGAGATGTTTTCTACGCGCCACAGTGGAGGGGGCGCCATAATGGTCTGGGGTGCTTTTTCCTTCAGTGGAACAATGGAGCTTCAGGAAGTGCAGGGGCGTCAAACGGCCGCTGGCTATGTCCAGATGTTGCAGAGAGCATTCCTCATTACTGAGGGACCTCGTCTGTGTGGTAACGACTGAGTTTTTCAACAGGACAATGCTACAGTACACAATGCCCGCAGGACAAGGGACTTCTTCCAGGAGAATAACATCACTCTTTTGGCCCATCCTGCGTTTTCCCCTGATCTAAATCCAATTGAGAACCTTTGGGGATGGATGGCAATGGAAGTTTACAAAAATAGACAACAGTTCCAGACAGTAGATGGCCTTCGTGCAGGCCATCTTCACCACTTGGAGAAATGTTCCTGCTCACCTCATGGAAACGCTTGCATCAAGCATGCCGAAATGAATTTTGTAAGCGATAAACTATAACGGCGGAGCTACCCATTAATTACTGAGTTCATGTTTGGAAGTTGGATTTCTGTTTTGGGGGGGTTTAGTTTTTTTTTTGGAGGTGTGGTCCTAAACTTTTGATCAGCTGAAAAACAGCCTGTTTCAGTTTATTCGTTGTTTTCATTAAATTGAATGATCAAAAAATGTTTTGTCTCACTCCCATTTCTTCTTGTTGCATGTTGAAGCTCTACTTGGAACCTTGTTAAGATCCAGCCATGCTAACTATGATTGTTTGCCATTTCTCAAGTGGTCTTAAACTTTTGATCAGGACAGTATTTTAGGGTACTTTCACACTTGCTGCAGAGTGATCCGGCAAGCAGTTCCGCCGCCGGAACTGCTTGCCGGATCCGTTAAACCGCATGTAACCATTTATGTTTTCACCCACCGGATCTGCTATTCCATCGCCGGAACAAAATAACGGATCCGGTAAACCATATGTATCGTTTTCGCCAGATCCGCCAGCCGGCGTCAAAATAGCGGATCTGCTATAATCCGTTTTTAAACGGAATGACGGATCCGGTATTTAAATTTACAAAGATCAAAAACAAACAATTTAGTATGCAAATTTTACAGTCGCTATAAAAGACAACCAAAGGTCACTTACCCCTCAGATGCTCCCTCTGAAGATTGCAAACATGATGCCGGACAACATTCATTTTGGACTTCAGGCTCTAATTCTTGTGTCCCGCTGGGTAAGATGTCTTAGAGCCAGAAGTCGTCAGCGTCGCTATTTGGTGCATCCGATAACTTCTGAAATAACAAGAAGGGGAGCTTTTGAAGTTCTATTTCCCAAATTGCGGAATTATCCTGACAAGTTTCAGAACTACATACGGATGAGCGTGGAAAGTTTTGACGATCTGTTACGAAGGGTGTCAAGTCACATTGAAAGGCAGGACACCACTTTCTGTCGCAGTGTTTCCCCGGCAGAACGCTTAATGCTTACAATAAGGTAATTTTTGTTATACATTTTATCTATATCAATGACATTTTTGTATAAATATTTATACTAGATTTTCCTGGTTCAAAGTTGAAACCAGACATAGTTCCCAAATCCAGGTTAAATTTCATTTTGTAACTAGTAAACTACTGAGCGCAGATCTTGATTGCGCAGGATAAGGGCTTTGTAGGCTCTGCTTTAGTATTGCTCACTGTTACTTCTACGGCTTCAATGTGAACGTTTAGCCTTATTTTGTCCTTTAGAGACGTTGACAGCACTGTGAGCAATTCTAGTTAGAAGCATACGCCTATCGTTCTCCTTTGAGAGCCCTTTTCACTGGATTAAAAAATTTATTTGCCCAGTGAAAAATGACCTGTAAAAAATGTCCCCAAAAAGTCGATCCAATATCATGTTTTGGGGTTTTTTGTTTTGTTTTTTTTACATATTTGCCTTTTTTTTTTCTTTTGAAAGATTTCTGGCATCATGAGAAAGTTTTACGTTCCTCCATTACCAGTTTCGCCTTGGAATATCCACCGTTTCCATTATTGTTAAGGATACGTGCCGTGTTTTGTGGGAGCAGTTACATAAGGAATTTATCCCACATCCAAGTAGGCAAAAGTGAAGTGAAATTGCAGATTTTTTTGGGGGAGGTCTGCCAGTTTCCAAACTGTATTGGGGCAGTAGACGGGAAACATATCCGTATTATCAAGCCCCAAGGCACTGGGTCTAAGTTTTTAATTACAAAATATATTTTTCAATCATACTAATGGCCATCGCTGATGCCCAATATTGTTTTGTGGCCATAGATGTTGGGGCTTACGGGAGAACAAATGATTCAATGGAATTTAAAAATTCCTACATGGGGCGAAGTCTATATAATAGACAATTCAATTTCCCACCACTTCAACCACTGCCAGGTACAGATGCTCCACCCATGCCGTTTGTGTTGGTAGCTGATCAAATGTGTGCAAATCTTATTAAACCGTATTCAAGCCGTGGATTAAATAAAAAATAAAAAACGCATATTTAACTAATGCCTGACCGTGACCAGGGCTCGCCGAATGGTTGAATGCACTTTCAGCATTTTGGTTGCCAAATGGTGAATTTTCACAAAACCAATTCAACTTAAAGTTGAAACAGTTAATGAGATAGTAAAGTCTGCTTGCGTGTTACACAACTACCTCCTCATTAAAGAACCCCAAAATTTCGAGCAGACCCCTGCAGACAGCAAGATGGCCAGTATTCAAAATCACGGACAAGTGTCGCAGTTTCTAGGATGAGAGACTCTTTGCGGAGTATTTCTGCTCCGATGCAGGGAGAGTGGAGTGGCAGGACCGAATGATCTGATTTGTGTTTATATCTTTAGTAAAAATTTTATCTTTTTACTTAGGATTGATTCTGTTTTGTGTGGTTATGTGGGTGGATATAGTTTGTTGAATTGATCTAGATATTTTGTTGATTATTAAAGTTTTTATGAAAACATAAATTGAGTCTTGTGGCTTCTATTGATCTATCTACGCTGTAGGAGCGACAAGTACTTGTGTCGCTCCATCAGCACTGGGAGATTGTGTCAGGCCTCTAATCAACACACTACCCCTTGTCAACATAATCTCCCCATGCTGTAGGAGCGACAAATACTTGTGTCGCTCCACCAGCGCTAGGAGATTGTGTCAGGCCTCTAATCTACACTTTACTGCTTGTGAACATAAACTCCCCATGTTGGAGGAGCGACAACTACTTTTGTCGCTCCACCAGCACTGGGAGATTGAGTCAGGCCTCTAATCTGCACTCTACTGCTTGTGAACATAATCTCCCCTTGCTGGAGGAGCGACAACTACTTTTGTCGCTCCACCAGTGCTGGGAGATTGTGTCAGGCCTCTCTTCAAAACACTGCTCCTTCTTCACAGAATCTCCCCACGCTGGATGAGCGACAACTACTTGTGTCGCTCCGCCATCGCTGGGAGATTGTGTCAGGCTCTAATCTACACTCTACTGCTTGTGAACATAATCTCCCCATGCTGGAGGAGCGACAACTACTTGTGTCGCTCCACCAGCGCTGGAAGATTGTGTCAGGCCTCTAATCTACACTCTACTGCTTGTAAACATAATCTCCCCACGCTGGAGGAGTGACAACTACTTGTGTCGCTCCACCAGCGCTGGGAGATTGTGTCAGGCCTCTCTTAAAAACACTGCTCCTAATCCACAGAATCTCCCCACTCTGGAGGAGCGACAACTACTTTTGTCGCTTCACCAGCGCTGGGACATTGTGTCAGGCCTCTAATCAACTATACCTGATACTATATTCATTACACCCATAACCATACTATATCTCTATTGTGAATATCTCTGATGTGAATTCTTGTGGTTTCATATATTTGCTTTTACCACTTTGATGTTCCTTAATGTTTTTGAAATAGACTATTCATTGATTAATTTCTGTGATTACTATCCCACTATCAGTTCATTGATCTATTGATTTTTTGATATGCACTTGCAGCCTTGATTATCATATCAGTATTGTATTATACTATGTATATAGATATACGTAAGACTTGCCCCTAGATGTTTGTATATATTTTCTTTTTTGCCAAAATTTCCTAATATTATTTTTTCAAATTATTTCCACATTGTACTGACTGTATGCTATTATAATTAATAGGCCTTGACCAAGGTCCGGGAGGACCGAAACGTTGGCCCATATAACTGACGTCTATTGGTGGCAAATTCTATACAATAAATACTATTATTTCATTCATTTCAATTCGAGTGCCGTGAATTATTCTATGATCTAATCAACACTCAGCTGCTTGTGAACATAATCTCCCCACGCTGGAGGAGCAACAACTACTTGTGTCGCTCCACCAGTGCTGGGAGATTGTGTCAGGCCTCTAATCTACACTCTACTGCTTGTGAACATAATCCCCCCACGCTGGAGGAGGGACAACTACGATTTCCCTTTGTCCTGAGATATAATTGAATTACTCCTCGGTTGTCTCCAGGACAGAAGACACTGTGTATTCTCCTGCCTGTGATACAATTGCATCAACCCATTGTGTAAGGTAATTACTCCCCTGGCTCTTGTAAGAGCTGTTCCTGCTCTCTGGATTTAGGAGAGGTTCACCCACTGGAGCCTGGAGCCTTGTCTTAGGTCCAGGGTGGGTAGGAGACGGTGAGACCTCAACCAAGCTTCGGCGGTTCGCGGGGTCTGCAGCGCTTACAGTGTCAAGTGGAGTGCTTGGATTCCTCGGGAAGCACTAGGAGCATCTATTGACGGAGGTACCTGGTCGGGGTGCCAGGAGATCCGTTACACCTGTATTTCCTCAGCCCTCACAGCAAGAACCTAACCTAATTGAGCATGCGCGAGATAACGAGCAGCTTCAGAAGTTACAAAAAACGGAAGTGCAGTGAATAAATTAAGAGAGGGGCGGTGCTGGGATCCAGATCCAGGCGCCGCTGGGCACAAAACGGTGGAGGGGCAGCCCCTTGGGCACAAAGGTACCGTACTGATAATTTGCATATCTATAAAATGCAATACTGTAAACCACAGGTGGGGTTAACAATATTTTTTTATTACAACAATGAGATTCATTTAACCCAGTGTATATGCTGGGCTCCGGTTACCATGGCAGCCAGAATGCTGCTGAAGCCCTGGCTGCCATGGTCAGTTCCCTGGATCGTCTTGGAGACAGGGAGGGCTGGGCAGGCGGGGAGAGCTGACACAGTCAATCCAAGCAGGCTTTGTATGCAGTGTGCACAGAAAATACTGGTACGGTACATCGCTTGCTGGGATTGGCTGGTTGTTGTTTACTGGGTTGGATTGGCAATTCTGAGGGAAGGCAGGAGGAAGCAGGAGCATCTGCACTTCAGCCAATTCTAATGTGGTGGTGAATACAGTACAGAACCAGTATCTATACATAAAGTACAGCACAAGTATCTGTACCAGTTCATACAGTACAGCACCAGTACATACAGTACAGTATAAAAAATGGCTACTAGTCAAGACGCCATCATGGCTCTACCAGCAAGAAGAAAGAAATATGAAGCCAGTTTCAAACTTAAAGTTGTAACTTTGCCATGGAACATAATAACTGCGCTGATGCAAGACAATATGGAGTAACATAAAAGATGGTTCGGGACTGGAAAGCAAATAAAAAAGCATTAAAGAGTATGCCAAGGGGTAAGTGTGCATTAAGAAGAGGCACACCACATTGGCCAGAACTCGAAAAACATGTAGCAGATGGTGAATGAGCATCGCCAAAATGGTTATGTAGTGACACAAAATAAAATACGTTTGTTTGCACTTCAGTGGGCCAAATCTAACCCAGATCACAGCAACTGTATCCTGGTGTACTAGATTCTTTAAAAGGCATTATATGGTACTGAGGCAGAAGACAACAATTGCACAAAAATTACCTGCAGATCTTGATGCCAAAGTAAATAGTTTCCATCGATACGTAATACAACAGCGCAATAAACATGGCTATACGTTAAGTGGTATCGGAAATATGGATAAAACTCCAATGAATTTTGATATGGTTGGAAATAAAACTGTCCATCAAAAAGGTGAAAAACAATTTTAATTAAAACAACAGGACATGAGAAGTCCAGTTTTACAGTGGTACTAACATGCACAGCTGATGGCGCCAAACTGAGACCAATGGGTTTTTTTTAAAAGAAAAACAATGCCGAAACTCAAGTTCCCTGTTGGTTGTTTTGTACATGTGAATGAAAAAGTCTGGATGGATGATGAAGGGGTAAAGCTATGGCTTGATAATGTATGGAGCAGGCGACCAGGTGGACTTATTCAAAAACGTAGTCTACTGGTGTGGGATATGTTCAGGGCTCATTTAACTCCCAGCACCAAGCAAAGGCTTGCAAGAATGAACACAGATGCGGCAGTTATTCTTGCAGGATTGACATCGTTGGTAAAGCTTTGTGAGAGGAAGTCGCTTGTTGGAGTTCTGAGGAATTTACCTACGAGCCGCTGATTTTCTGAGAGCTTTTTCGTCGCCGTCTGGTTCTGGTTTTGGAGCATTGCTGTTCTTTCCCAGCTTCACTCGGTTTCACTGTGGGTCGCGTTTGCCCGTCAAACTGTGAGTTATTTCGTACGGGTCAGCAGGGCCTCACGGTTGCCCCAGTACCGGTTCAGCTCTTTTCATCATGGCGCACCAATGTCACGGTTTCAATACAAGTCACTAAGCATTCATTTCTGTCACACCTGTGCATGCATTCTCATTCACAATCTGCACCACCGTCCGGTCATACACTCTGACGGCATGCGGCTTGGTCCCCCCCTTTTTTCTGTTGGTTTCACACACGCTGCACCCAGGTCACGGCTTCTCGCAGCAGTCACCGCCAGCTCATTTCTCAGGCATTCTCACGTCTCCCCAGCAGATTCCGGTCAGCCCCTGCCGGTCCCAGCCCCATTCCCCGGTTGGATCACCCCCCAACATCCATCATTCAGGCCCCCCCCTTCCTCCCCCGTTTATGTCAACTTCACTGGGCTTGCGCTCCCCGCCGCCTCCTGCCTGTTGCCGCTCCTCTTGCCGCGCGGCCGATGGCGCCCGGCCGCGTCCTGGGGCCTGGTCTGCGCATGCGCGGCAGGGGTTCTGCGCATGCGCTGCGATTTCGTCGGCGCATGCGCGGTGTCCCGGCGGCCGTCGGCGGACTCCGGGCGCATGGGTTCGCCGGCAAAGGGGTGGTCACCTGCTCCCGGTGTCGCTCTCCGCGGCCACCATCTTCAGGCTGTGCCATGGCACGTACACCACACCCGCCCACGCTCATACCCCCCCCCCCGGTCATTCACGGGCGCAGTCACGGGGGCCGGCGGCTTCATTTCACCTCCACAGGGCTCACCGCGGCCCTGTCATCCCCTCCCCGCTACCTCCTGCCTGGTCACCACTCCTCCTGCCGCGCGGCCGGTGGCGCCCGGCCGCGTCCTGGTGCCTGGTCTGCGCATGCGCGGCTGGGATTCGGCGCATGCGCGGCGATTCCGTCGCCGCGTGCGCGGTGTCCCGGCGGCCGTGCGAGCCGCATCTGGTGTCGGGCGGCGGGGGAGCCTCCCAGCACGCCCCATCAATCACACTCCCCAGCAGCCCCATTTTTCTCTATCGTGGGTTACTACATATCATATCATGAAGCAGTAATAATTTGTGTGTATTCATAATCATACTCCCTTATCTGCGTTCCATTATGGATTTTATTATGTCCCATGGATTTCAATGGATTTAGAACTAAATGTAAAATTTTATCAGTTTGAATCAAAGCAGTGTGATGCAATATTCATTTCCCATTTGATAATCAAGATTAATCATGAGACACATGATTGATCAAAAAAAAAAAAAATCACATCGCTGCTTCATACTCAAATGGATAGGTGGAATGGCAGGGGCACGGTCCCAATGCGCCATCAAATTGCAGGCACGCGCTTTCACCTGGGCATGGCCACACGGCACGCACCGGTCCCCTTTCACACCAGGCGCAAGCTGTCATTTCATGGATAACCGCCATGGTCCTCCCGGTCATGCACATGTACCACATGCTTTACACATTTTGCTCACACTTTGTCATGTCTACCCCCCCCCTTTTGTTTTAGGCGGTTAACCTATACTGTTTACGCTACCGTGTAGCCGGAGAATTTTTCTTGGTACCAGGTACGTTCACCTGCTCATTTACCAAAATCTTCCTCACATTTCGGACGGTCCCGTTAGGGTCAGCGTGCTGGCTTTAGGGGCACCATCATCCCACTAGGTACCCCCCCTTCTTTGGCTTCGCCAGCAGTTAGTGGTCCCGCGAGGCCGACACCCCGCCTCAAACGTACGGAGGCACCTGCCCAACGCGCCATCTCGTTAGTAAGCCGCCTCGCATGTTGCATAGAGAGGGCCTCACCTGTCACTCCCTTCCCCTAGTCCTGTCTTACAGTCACCGAGAGGCCAACGATCCTGCCGCTACCACGAGTGGCCTCATTATCCCCTCGCGCCAAATCATAGGTAGAGCCTCTCAAAGCCGCTTGGCAACTAGCAGGGCCTCATCTGTCACCATGCAAATGTAATTTTTTCGCCGTTCGGCCTAGCTAGCCAGCACGTTCCTGCGTGGCCTCAAATTAATCAACTTTTTTATTGTAGTATGTCGCTGGATGGGTTAGGAAACTTCTCCCTACCTGGCACCCCGGCTAGATCTGTCACTGCTACTCCGGGAGACGATCTAGCCAGTCCTGCGTCCATCCGGTCCTGGACGGTTCCACGCATCACGGCGGAGTTAAGGAAACGTCACGTTCCCTTCCCCGCCACGGCAAGAAAAGCGGAGCTGTTCCGGCTGCTACGCGCATCAACCAATCCTGGGGATGCTGGGGAAGGACCCAGCCAGTCCGGCACCGGGGACATCCACGCCATGCTGGCCTCTCTGATGACATCTATGTCAACAATCAACGCCAGGCTGGAAAGGCTAGAAGCGGTCACCACGACCCTCTCCTTGGCGGGTCCACCACCGGCAGCATCACCAGCACCGGCCGGTTTGCCGGTGATCACTCCATCCACTAGCGTGGAGGACCAGGAAGTCAACCCGGCGCATATGATTCCTGAGCACTTGAAACGGGATATCCTGGAAGGTAAGGATGTAAACCTGGCCTCCCTTCTGATTGCCTCCCAGGACGTGGTCGAAAACACGACGTACGCCTATGACGAGGTGTCAGTTGTAGTCAAGTCCAGGGATGCCCGGCTCAATAGGAAATTGACCATTCCCGAATTCGTTTTGGCCTTCGGAATCTACAGAGAGGTCATCTGTGCGGTCCACCCCAACAGAAGGGAGGAATTCGACCTCTACTTACACAAAATGGTGGACTTGGGCAACAAATACGGAGGATCAGTGTTTTATGACTATCACAGGTCTTTTTCGGCGAAGGTGGCGGGGGCTTTCTCCCAGTACAGAGTCCGCTCCAACTGGGCAAGGATTGACACGGTCATATTTTGTCGCCACTTCGCAGGCCTTAGGACCCCAGCCTGTGCGCACTGCTCCTCCACGGCCCACACCACCAATTTCTGCCCGAACACGTCGGTCAGACAGGGCCCCTCCCAGGCAGCTGGGCCCTCCGGGGTCCCGGAGAGACTGGCCCGGGACAAACTGGGTCGGCCGATCAAATTTCTAGGCAAATCCATGATTTGCAATAATTTCAATGAGGGGTCCTGTAATTATAACGGATGTAAATTGTTACATATATGCACCAAATGCTTCCGGGCGCATGCCAAATCCATGTGTCCGAATAAAATTTTCACAAAACCGTATCTAACAACCATCAACATGCCAGTTTTTACCGCGCTCATGTCGCAGCACCCCTCCAGGCATCTCTCAGATTTTCTCATCTCAGGGTTGACAGAAGGATTTCACACGGGCATCCTGTACATGCCAACAGGCACCCTGGAGTGTCCCAATCTTTTATCCGCTCTGCACAACCCCACCGCCATTGACGCCCTCATAGCCCAAGAGGTAACAGAGGGTTTTGTGCTAGGTCCTTTCAAGACTCCCCCATTTGCCACATGGCGCACCAACCCCATTGGCATCGTCACTGGGAAATCTTCCCAGAAACAGAGGCTCATCATCGACCTATCAGCGCCTCACGGGACAGGCAACCCCAGTCTCAACTCCCTCATTCCCTCGGAGGAATTCTCTCTACAGTACACCACCATTGATCACGCCATCACGGCCATCAGGCAAGCAGGGGTGGGGGCGTGGCTCAGCAAAACCGACATCGCCAACGCCTTCAAATTACTGCCGATTCACCCTACCCTGTGGCACCTGCACGGCATCAAGTGGTCAGGGAATTACTATTTTTTCTCCCGATTGACCTTCGGGTCCAAAAGGAGACCGGCCATCTTCGACGTGTTTGCGGATGCATTATGCTGGTTGCTATTGAATATAGCGAGATGCCCGCTGGTTTTACATTACCTTGATGACTTCCTATTGGTGGAAGAAAACACTTCCCCTCCTTCCAGCCTCAGAGCCACCATCAAGCTGTTCAAGGAACTGGGGGTCCCCCTCTCCACCAAGAAGACAGAGGGGCCGGACACGATCATCACCTTCCTGGGTATCCAGTTGGATTCAGCTTCGATGCAAGCCAGTTTACCGTCCGGGAAGATCCAGGACATTCTCACCCACATAGACGGCTATCTTCAACTCGGCACCTGCAACCGCAGAGAACTACAGTCCCTGCTGGGCTCCCTGAACTTTGCCATGCGCATCATACCCCAGGGTCGCTCGTTTATTTCACGGCTTCTGCACCTCTTCCCCTTGTTCCGACACGACTCGCACAGATTGTCCCTGGATGCCCACGCTGCGGCGGATCTGGGTATGTGGAGGAGATTTCTGTCCACCTGGAATGGCAGGAGCTTGTTTCTCCCTCAGCTGTCGGACTCTTCCCCCTCTATCTGGTCAGATGCGGCATCTACCACAGGCTTTGCGGCCATATTCGGGGACGACTGGCTGTGGGGCGGCTGGCCTCCTGAGGTCCAGGGTCTGGAAGGATTCTCCACTACCTCAGCACTTTTTGAGATCTATCCCATCGTAGCGGCTGCCGTAGGCGTGGGGTCATTTATGGGCAAATCTGGCGGTTCCGCTGCTACTCGGACAACCAAGCAACCTGCCAGATCATAAACAAAGGTCGTTCTAAATCCCTCACAATCATGAGGTTCATGCGAAGACTTACTTGGCTGGCCGCCTGCAATAATTTTTTCTTGCATTGTTTCCATGTCCCGGGGGCGTGCAATTCGGCTGCTGACAATTTGTCTCGCTTCAAATTCCAGGCATTTCATCAGGATCTCCCATCAGCATCACCCACTGCCTCCAGCACCCCGTCATTTCAGCAACTCATTCTGGACTAGAGGCCATCATGCGGCATAGCCAGTCTTTGGCCCACTTTTCACTATCAGTCAATACACATAGGACATACAACAGAGCGTTCACGCTTTTCAACAGATTCCTGGTAGATCACAACATCACGCACCCTTTCATCATGTCGTCTGTTTTGGGATTTGCTTCTTTTTGCCACCTCAAACTCAAAATGTCATACAACACCATCAAACTATATCTCACTGGCATTCAACATCACATGCTAATCTTGCACCCTAACTACACCAGCTTCATGGCCTCCCACCAAATTAAAACAATACTCAGAGGTATTCAGAAGACGGAACCCGCACGTCCAGCCCAAAGGCTGCCCATCGACAGTCATGTCTTCAAAGCGTTATCCGACCTGCTGGACGCCACGCCTTTTGATTCAAATACCAACGCTGTCATCAAAACTGCAATTTACTTAGCCTTCTACGGGTTCCTGAGGCCCGGGGAATTCACTACCACCTCCACGTCCCAAACCTCACCTTGTCTCCTTGTCTCCCACTTATCCAAACACCTGGATCACTACATCCTGACCTTACCTCAGTCCAAGAGTAGTCAGCATTTACCCGTCAATATCTCATATTACCCCACGCACAACAAATGGTGTCCGGTGAGGGTGCTGGACACCTACAGTCAGCTTCACAGGTTCCTACCCTCTCAACCGCTACTCCAACTTCATGAATCGGTGCTCACCACGACCACCTTCATGATCCATGTCAGGTCTTTTCTCACCCAACTGGGCCTAAACGCTGCCAGCTACTCGGGGCACTCCTTTCGCATTGGAGCGGCATCCACGGCCTCCAGTGCCAACATTCCTACCCATGTTATCAAGAAATTTGGACGCTGGAAGTCGTCCGCGTATGCACGGTACATTCCCAATCCAGCGCATGAGTTAAGAGTGGCTTTCCAAAGCTTGTCAGGTTGAGCTGTTTACATGTTTTATTGGTTACAAATAAACTGGTTATTTCCATTTTTGCCCTCTTCTTTCTTAGGCCTACCTCATCCTCGGTTTCGGCACACCACAACCGACTGCATTTCTTTCCCTGCATTCCAGGGCTCTTCTCTGTACTACCGTAAGCACCTAACACAAGTATTAAGGCATTTGCCTGGATTTGTGGGAGGGGCTGAGGTCCGCCTCCAGCCTATTTAGGGCACCCCCCTTACCTGGCTCCTGCACCGTCTGAGGTCTGAGCTTTGTCCCTCCCACCACTCCACTCATTTACAACTCATTTCTTTTATGTCTTTTCCTTGGGTGGGCCCTCTTCTTTCTTAGGCCTACCTCATCCTCGGTTTCGGCACACCACAATCGACTGCATTTCTTTCCCTGCATTCCAGGGCTCTTCTCTGTACTACCGTAAGCACCTAACACAAATCAAATTCATTAGATGGTATGGAGGACGACTACTTGTGGCAAAACGAAGAGGAAGCCAAAGCTGAGACCAAACCATCTGATACGGAATTAGATCCATACGATGACTGCTTTACAAATGTAGCACAAGATGTCATTGATGTACTTATGATATCAGGTGACTTACAGGAGGATTTTGAAGGCTTTTAAAGGGAAACTGCGTTGCTGACTCTCCAGGGACTTGACCAACATTTGCTCTCTTTCTATTGTTTGGCATCTTCCTCCTATCATCTTCAGTTCCAGTTTGGTTGACACAGCTTAGAAAAAAGGGCAGCTCCCATGAGTTTATTGTCTTATCCTTCCTTTCAGCTATAGAGTGAATTAGGAAAAGTTTAATACACTTACACTGTTTTAAGTTTACATGCTTGATGACAAACAGCCTTATGTTTATAAGTTACAGTTTTCCTGCTAAGTACCTGCATGTCATAAGCATTTCAATTAAAATTACCATATTGAAATCAAATCTGATGTTTTTAAATTTGTATTTAGTGTGCGTTGGAAGAGGGGTAGTCTTATATGGCGAGTATAGCCCAAACCCTATATTTTAAATTAAAAAGTTGGGGGTCGTCTTATGCACCCAGTCGTCTTATACGCCGGAAAATACGGTACTTTATACATACGGCACTCGTCCCGTTTTCTTTCTCCAAGGTCATCCCATGATGATCTGCGTGGCGGCGGTCTGTGTGGTCCCACAACGGTGGTCGTTCCTCCACCATCTGGATGAGGAGGTCGTTGTCAATATAAAAACCGCTGACATCCTCCTCATCCATTCTGGTGGAGACTCTGGAACCCATAAAAATTTAAAAAAAAATTAACATCATGTTTTTAAAATTTCACAATTAAAAAAATAAATAAAATAGAGAAAATACACTACCATGACAGCCGTGTGCTCCACGACATCCTTCTCTGGCTGAGCCTGGATGACCTCTTTGAGAGGCAACAGGACGAGCTGGCTGTAATTTAAAAAAGAAAAAAAAGATTTAATTTAAGAACAAACAATAACCTATCTCGGTGAGAAAATTAAAAAAAATACTGTTTGATCTCCTTCACCCCAACTTCCTCCTCTTGCGCACTTTCATGGCCGGGATGACTCTCCTCCACAGATGATGGCTGATCTAAAACATTACAATACTGACACAAAAATTAATTTGGGAATGCTACCAAACTTGACATACCGTATCATGTCTACAACGTTGACGAGGAGGAGAGCTCCTGGCATCACTTCAAGAAAATGTGCCTATAGAAAAATAAATTATTAATTTAATATTTTCACTTTACAAAAGACAACAAAGCCATGAAAATATTACTTACTTTTCATTTTATTTCTCAAAAAATAAGGCGGAATGCTTTAACACCTGTCTGGCTGGCTGGCGGGCTTGCAGGAGTGCAGGCAGGCGGTCGGGTCACTAGCGCTCTCTTTTTTTTTTTGGTAATATATTTTTTCTACAAAATTAATCAAAAGAGTAGTAGACATAATCTTGTACTTCATACTACTACTCCTGTCATCCACTGTCTACTTAAACTACCAGAAATCCCTGTGGAAAAGTACATAGTGACTGCAAGTAGTATAAGTACATAGTGGAAGCTAGGAGTAGCAGTACCTAGGACTACTACTCCTGCCACCAACTATGTACTTATACTACCTGCATTACCTATGCAAAACTAGATAGGGACTGCAAGTAGTATAAGTACATAGTGGAACTAGGAGTAGCAGTACCTAAACCTACTACTCCTACCATCAACTATGTACTTATACTACCTGCATGCCCTATGCAAAACTAGATAGGGACTGCAAGTAGTATAAGTACATAGGTGATGCTAGGAGTAGTAGTACCTAGGACTACTACTCCTACCATCCACTATGTACTCTTACTACCTGCATTCTCTATGCAAAGGTAGATAGGGGACTGAAAGTAGTATAAGTACATAGTGGAGTCTAGGAGTAGCAGTACCTAGGACTACTACTTCTACCATCCACTATGTACTTATACTACCTGCATTCCCTATGCAAAACTAGATAGGGACTGCACGTAGTATAAGTACATAGGTGATGCTAGGAGAAGTAGTACCTAGGACCACTACTCCTACCATCCACTATGTACTCTTACTACCTGCATTCTCTGTGCAAAAGTAGATAGGGGACTCCAAATAGTATAAGTACATAGTGGAATCGAGGAGTAGCAATACCTAGGACTACTACTCCTACCATCCACTATGTACTTATACTACCTGCATTCCTTATGCAAAACTAGATAGGGACTGCACGTAGTATAAGTACATAGGTGATGCTAGGAGTAGCAGTACCTAGGACTACTACTCCTACCATCTACTATGTACTTATACTACCTGCATTCCCTATGCAAAACTAGATAGGGACTGCACATAGTATAAGTACATAGGTGCTGCTTATATTAAATTTTTCCATTATTTCAAACAAAAAAAAAACTTTATACTCACCTGCAATGGCGTCCTTCCTTCTCCCTTGCAGGCTGGAGCTGAAGAGACAAACAGGAAGTTTGCGACACCAGCTCCTCCTATCTCCCAACACAGACGCAGACTAGAAATCCGGATCCGTCTATCCAGTAATAGACGGAACACTTAATGCCGGATCCGGCACTAATACTCTTCAATGGAAATTAATGCTGGATCCGGCATTCCGGCAAGTGTTCCGTTTTTTTGGCCGGAGAGAAAACTGCAGCATGCTGCGGTATTTTCTCCGTCATGATCAGTCAAAAAGACTGAACTGAAGACATCCTGATGCATCCTGAACGGATTGCTCTCCATTCAGAATGTATGGGGATAAAACTGATCAGTTATTTTCCGGTATTGAGCCCCTAGGACGGAACTCAGCGCCGGAAAAGAAAAACGCAAGTGTGAAAGTACCTTTAGCCTTCTCACATTGGCCTACAAGTAATGGTCCATTACCGCCCTGCTTTTTGTTTGTGGGCCAATGGGAGAAGGCTAAAATATCCTAGCACTGAATTAGAATATTCTTCATTATTTAATATAGTTTATCTTATGCGAAAAATCAGCAATTAAATATGCGCATTAATCGAATCGCGTAAGGGCGTTAAGCAACTTTTTTATTGGGTTGGCTTGGTAGAATTGTCGAATATGTAGAATATAGCGCTACATTCTACATATTTGACAATTACTTGTGGGCCAATGTGAGAAGGCTAAAATATCTTAGTCAGTACTGAATAAGAATATTCTTCATTATTTAATATAGTTTCTCTTATGCTAAAAATATGCATGCGCACACAAATATTTTGATGACGATTTTTCGCAATAGAATAGCATTGTACGAATATAATGAAATCTCGAATTAGCGAATATATCACGAATATTTAGCAAAATATTCGTGAAATATCACAAATTCGAATATGGCACCTGCCGCTCATCACTACAAGAGACTCACAACTAACCTTCTAAACTTCTCTCGTAGAGCAGAAGATGGAAAGATAGTGGCATCTATGTACGAATGTTGCAAACCCTTTTGGACGTGGTTTACATCAAACTAGTCTTGAATCCTTCCCCGGTGTGCCTCACAACATCCCCTATGGGTATGGATTTGGACAGATAAACCCACTGTGTAAATGTCCAGCACCCTTCATCTACTGCCTCGCAAAAAGGCCATTTAAACAAACCATCTATATTGATGTCAAATTTAATATCCCTGCCACTGGGGTCTTTCCAATTAGAAGACACATACCTATCCCAGTATTCCTCAGTCATAGGGTACCGTCCATCCATACATCCACTGTAGGGGTATTCACCCTATTGCACACTAAATCCCATCTCCAGGGATTAGTGTCCAACATCACCATCTGGGTATCCTGCTCCCAGTGGGCATAGGTGACAAAATAGTACCCCGTCACCTCCTGTTCACAGTTGTCTCCCATGATAGTGATCATGAAAGACCGTATGGATGGAGATCCCTTTAACTGAGTATACCTAGGATCCTTGGCATCAGTCCGTACCATTAAAACTGTTGCTCGGTACAAGCCTTTCAGTTTTACCGGACCACTCTGGTCATTCCATAGGGCCTGACCAGAGTTACTGCAGTTTAACTTTAACATCATACTGGTTCGTAAGTAATCTGTGGACACATGTCCCTGAACATAACTGCTTTTAGGTTGCCCTTTACCGGAATGGGTCTATCAAAATATGTCCTTACCCTCAACCCATCGTGGCTGTCCATCCTTGTGAAGGTAGCTTTAAGGATATTCCAACCACTATACTCTGCCCCAGTGACATCTTCAGGACCCAGAACTCCTTCCTTCGTACACAACACTGTGGTAGTGTTGGCTATCACTTGCTTGTAAGGGTGCAAGTGAGTGTCTCTAGACATCCATCTTAAAGATTTGATAGGTGTAATATCTGAGTCTTAAAAATGTCTGAATTCCTTGAGGCAGAGGGCATGTAAGTCACGTTGTATGGCAGACACATTCTCCACAGGGGTATAATGTTGAATTTCACCTTTGGCAAAACCCTCTCTCTGAAAACCATACAGATACCACTGTCCCGGTGTAAGGTTCCAGGATTTTACTACCCAAACATTCCACCATTAAAAGACCGAGTTTACTAAGTGATATGTTGGCCATACCATAATTAGTTCTGAGACCCTCTCCCGAAGAGGCTGAGCCCGCCATCATGCTTACCACCAGTGTCACAAGTTGGAGACGTGCCCTGTCCAGAGGATCCGTATCTCTTTTCAGGCTATTTGGCTCCATGGTGGGTCTCCATCCTGTCAAGTATTTGAATATGATGTCGTAAGTACCATGGATCCACCATCGACCCACCAAACCCCCCCTCACCCAACTATAAGCGAGAATACGTTATTGTGTTGGGGAGTCTCGGGTGGCCTTGGCCTGGTCGATGTGAATCCAAAAAACTTCCTGTCGTCTATGGGCTTTTTTCTTGGTTGTCATCGGCCTTTGTACCTTAGGCATTGTGTCACCCATTACTTCAAGGAAATGATAGGGTCCTTCCC